>NW_007577872.1:359538-394108 GCF_000690725.1 Stegastes partitus | reverse complement strand
TAAAGTTATATTGAAAAGGGAAAACAATGGGGTCGTGGTTTATTCTGCTCAGCTGTGATCTGAGCTCTGCTGCATGTGCTGCAGAAGAAACCATTTCTAAATCTTTTTCTGCATTACTTTATGCTAAAAAGGAAAATAACAATGCATGTGCAGATAACATCATTCAACCAGAGCAGGAACTGAGCTTCAGTCTAGCACGTGCACTGAAGAATCGCCGCCTTTTCGTGGACAATTTGTGTTTTCTTTCCTCACGTATTTTCTGTTTGTCTGCAGTGGAAGAGGCCTGAGCAGCAGCAGCAGCAGCAGCAGCCCGGCTCATATGAAACACATTACTGCTTTCATGGGCTGATTCATTGCAGCTACTCAGAGCTAAAGAAGAATTGGAGCCACCTGTACAGACGAGAGCACGAGTTCTGCTCAGAGACAAGAGCAGCCGCTTCCACTCTCTTCATCCCACCTGGTACGCCGCCGAAAAACAGAATAATAAATCTCCTGCACCGACGGAGGCGACTGTTCGCCATCAACGGTGGCAAGTGTGAGTCTGCAGCGGCTACAGCGAAGCGGATCGGGCCAATAAGTCATGCTAGAAAATTTGCGAGAAAACAAAAAGAAAAGTGTTGAAGACATTAAATCAACGCTGCTGAAAGTTGAGCTTCACGCCTGAATGATAAAAGCTGCAGAAGCCCAAATACGAGGAATTAAAAGAGCTAAATAACAAAAACTGGCGACGCAGCCCTCTTTATCAGCCCCGATGATCAAAGCTGAGGCCAGAATTAAAGTTTATTCGCATGTTTTGGAGAGAAATATATGGCTCACATATGAAACTCAACATCCCAGAGTCCAGAGCTGGATCTCAGGCCTCCATCGTGTGCACACATGGCTTTGACAGGACCCAGCTCCCCCATAAATCCGGCTCTGGAGAAAGTGGGCACAGTAAAAAGCAGATAAACGAGGAGCTGCTGCCCACCCTCGAACGCTCACGGAGAGCAGAGCCGGCCCGCAAACGCAACGGAGATGCAGATGTGAGCAGGAGACGGCAAAGCAGAAAGACAGAAGCCCGGCCGGCAGGATGGCAGATCTGAGAGAAGTGGGCCGAACCTCCCGACATGTGCGAGACGCCTGCAGACAGATTACGTTTTGTTTTTTTTGTTGCAGAAAATCTGTCCCGTAGGAGGAGATCTGGACTGAAGATTGGCAGCCAGATGGAGAAAAATTACTCAGAGTCAATTAAAGCAAAGCATAACTTGGCGCGGCATACGCAGAGAAGTTCGGTTTGGGCGTGGTGGCAGAAAAACTGTAAAACGGTGCTCAAAGAGGTGAACCAAGGACTATTGTCCCCCTGATGGCGTCCTGACAAGTCTGAGAAGTGGAGCAGCATTCATGTGAGGACGCAAACTTTTCCTGTAACGGGATTCAGGACGTTAGGAACCGTTTCAGGCAGCGTTCAACAATCCAACAAACACTATTTGAAGCTTTCGGACTCGTTGAGGCGAGAACACTTCGAACTCTTCGTCCTAGTTGTCACCTGGTAGCTCATCAATCTGATTCTTAAATCGGAAGTTTACGATATATTATATTATATAATAATACATGAATCTCCAGCAAACACCCACCAGCAGGTTTAAAATGCATGTTAGTTTTCAAAATCTCACAAAAAAAGGACCATTTATCTAAACAACACGATGTAAGAACTGAAATAATTGTCCGATTTTCAACTTTTCAACAATCCTCGCACCAATCTAATCGTGTTACATTTGGTTTCGGGGGGGGAAAACAACCAAATCTAAGCGAAAACTAACACATTTTGCATGTCTTATTTTCAAAAAATGCCAAAAAGATCCCGTTTGCAGTCACTAGATTCTGTAAAAAAACTAAAAATTCTGCGTTTTTAGGTGCAACTGAGACGTCGCGAGTGACTCAGCTGTGACCAAAACTCACAGGATGAAAAATTCAGGAACTTTTCAAATGAACTGCAGGCAGCGTTTACACAGAGCAGAGAGGAGGCTTTAAATATTCAGCACTAGTAGTGAAATATCTACATTATGTGGAGCAGCCATGGACACTTGGAAAAATGTCGCACATGGTGCCGGATAGGTGACGATAATGAGACTTGTTGGATGAACTGCAGGCAGTGTTTAGACGTTAAAAGTTCAATATGTTGTGAGTAGCTAAACATATTTACTACATAGAGACACTTCTCCAGTGTTGGTAACATCTGTGGGCATCTGGAAGATGTCGCTGATTCCAGGTTGTTTTCCTCCAGTTTTTGTAAAATAAATAATCAAAGAAATTCAGCTTTCACAGACTTATTTGCAGTTCTCTCTGCTTCTAGCCAGAGCTGAGCTAAAAACAAAAACACTCTTTGGTGTAACCAAGAAGCCATCAGTGACTCAGCTGACCTCGGCTGAACTGCCGGCCGTGTTTACGCCGAGCAGAAAGATGTCAAACCAAATAAAAATGTAGTGAAGTAAAATATCCGTAGTGTGTCGAGTCGCCGGAGACTTTCCCGTATTGCTAACATCTGCTGGACAGTGCTGTACATGTTGACTCCAGGGTTTTTCCAATTTTTCGCAAAATAAATAATCCAAGAACTTCAACTCTTGAGTTCTCTCTCCTGCTCTGTGGTTGTTCTGTTTCCACGGAGGTTTCAGGACTTTATGTTGCAGTGAAAACGGAGGAAAAATGCCCAGAAACTGCTTGGACTTGTAAAGGCTTTAGAGATGCTGAAGGTGGTTTCCAACGTCCAGATGGATCCACCTGCTGTGGAGGCTGTGGACGACTGGAATGGGACTGGGTTTTTTTTAGCACCTTTACCTCTGAAATACAAAAAAACTGCACCACATACAAGACCCGCTATAACAGAAAAAACCAAGGCGGCTGTTGAGGAGTTGAGGGTTCGGCGGCTGTGAAAACGAAGCAGACGAACGAAAGGTAATGAGGTCCAGCAGAACGCAGGGGCGGGCTGTTGTTTAAACGAACCCCGGAGCTCCGCGAGTCGCTTCGGTCGCCGCCGCTGGACACAATCAGAACACGAGGCGCCGTCCAGGTGCTCGCCGAAGCGGAACCTACTTCCTGCACCACAAATAGAACCGGTCCGGCAGCTGTTGGTTTTGTTTTTTTCTTCACTTTCGAATTGATTTACATGCTCCCGTTGGTTTGTCTGACATAACAGAGCCGACTGTTCTGGAGGATTTATGAGGCGCTCAGCAGCTAATGACTAATATTCAGAGAGGTTACGCGGCAACACCCGCCGTCTCCCACGTTCCTGCACACACACAGCACAAAATATGAATATGTAAGACAGCGCGGCGGCTGTAATTGGCATTTCTTACAGCACTGAGCTCTAATTGGAGTTTCTAGCTACACCATGTCTTGGCAGGCCATAATTGCCTGCTTTCTCCCGCAGAGGGGAAAGCCGAGGTCACGGCGAAACACAGCGGCGCTGTAACCGAGCGGAGCGGCGCTGATCTTTGAGCGCCGCGGAGGCACGGTGGAAGGAAAGCGCGAAGCAAATGAGGCAGAGGTGAGAAAGAGAGCAGCGGAGCGAAGGGCGGGAGATTAAAAGAGCAGAATCGGGACGGACAGAAGACAAAGAGGAGGCAGATGTTTGGCTGCTGCTTCAAAGACCTCCGAGTTAAACGCCTCGTCCAAAAACAGCACCTTCCCCTCAGCTTTGGGAGCTTTCATGAGCGTGAACGTACAAGGTGACTGTCACCCTGTAAGAACAGCAAGAATCACCGGATTCTCAACTTTCCGACAGTCCTTGAACTAATCATCTCGGTTTGGTCGGAATAAACAACCGAACCTGAGCTCAGGGTTGTGATGTTTTAGTGAAATCAAAACGCCTTTTTTCTGAAAATGTCAAAAATATATAGTTTGCAGTTACCAGATTCTGAAAAAAAACAACTAAAAATTTGGTGCTCTTTGGTGAAACTAAGAAGCCACGAGCTGCGACCAACAGTCAAAAAATTTGGAGACATTTTGCATGAACTGTAGGCAGCGTTTATGTCCATAAAACAAACTCAGACTTCTGCATAATTTAACCCTCTGAATCACAAATCCCCACAACATCTGTCAGGAAACAAATCTAAGCCTAAAATCATGAGATTTCATCAAAAGGACTTCATGCTACACGTAAAAAAATCGCAAAAAAAACCCTGACAGTCGATCCCGTTTCCTCGCTTCAGCTTCTAATGAGCAGCAGATCCCTGAATCGCAGCACATCGAGCTGCCTGCTGACGTTTGTGCAGCGTAAGCAGGAGACGAGATTCAAAGAATGTGCAGAAAGCAGGAGCACAGCGGTAGAAATCAGCCTCGTGCGTTAATCCGTACCGCCGACTTCTTCGTTAACAGGATTATTGTGCGACATCCGGAGCTTCATCATCATCATCTAAAGACATTCTTCTGGACGTGATGAACGCAGCGACAGGAAATGTGTTTTTGCATTCACAGGATTCTAATCGATAAATCCTGCGTCGTGCACAAACTGACTGTCACAAAAATCTGTGAAGTAATAAAGCAGTAAAAGTTATTTAAAGCTTTCAGGCTTTCAAATGCAAAGTCACGTGTCAGTCATTTTGATCAGAAGCAGCCAATCAACAAGCTTCTTGCACTGCGACGATCAATCGATTGGTTGTCAATTTAATCTACAAAGATTTGGATCATCGAATAATCAGTTTATTTTAAATTTAGACCAAACAACTAACCACAACGTCGCACTTTTACTATATTTCAATCAGCAAAAAAGAACATTAGTTGTTTTTATTTAGCGTTACAGTTTGTTTTACAGATTTATTGATTTTTAAACAGTGCAGGCGGTGTCATTAAAGTAATATTTCACCCTCAACAGACAGACTTTTGGTGGAGTATCGTTTAAAGGCACGTTAAAGCTTCTCTCAAAGTTAAAATGAGGAACATGAGAAGGCTTCCTACACGTTTTATTACTCCAAGGACGGAGTCAAGCTCTTTGGAAGCGTTACGTCCTCGTCCTGCCTAAAGTTTACTTAAAACTCGGCGGTCTTGTTACTGATCCGGACTTGTTACCGGTGAGAGCTGAGCAGCAGGACGATGACTAAACCTCTGCACAGACGCCTCATACGGAGCCTTCAGCTGCAACATCCTGACTTCTCCCTTAAAGACCACAGACTCTGTCGGGTTTCTTCTACGTTTCTACTGTTTGCTGCCGTTTCTGCACCTTAAGTCGACTCTGTGACAAAACAAAAACCATCTGAGAGGCGACTGAAGCACCTCGCAGCGCCTCGGGGTGCAGCCGGCTAATGCGGCTAAGCTAAGGACGATATCACAGCATCTCCCGGATCAAGTCCGACCCTCCCTGATTGATGCTGGCTGTCGGAGCTAATTCTCGCCTCCAGCTTCCCCTGTGAACTCTGTCCGGAGCAGCCTTTTCTGATCCACAACATCTTTTGAGCTGCACCTTGATTAGAGTCTACATCAGACCGCCCGAGGCCACGTCGAGCTTCTATGCAAAATCTTTTAAAGCTCCCTCCAGACGAGGCCTGTAAAGGGCCACATTTTTGTTCGCATTTTTATCTTCCTGCATTCTCAACTTCTAGCATTTTGATTAATTGTAAATTCTTGCAGGAGAGACGTGAAAACCATCAACCTATAGTTTCCGAACGGCCCTGAGGAGCAGGCGGCTCGACATGCCGGTGATTTCAGCAGGAATTAACTCATCAATGCTGGAATTCTGATGCACTTCGAGCCGCAGCATCACGCAAATGCCGCAATTATTCCGTAGCCTGGAGCGAAGGCTCACCCACAGCTAGCAGGAGCTTGCAGTGTACGGTTTTAGGTTTTCTCCTCGTGCGACCGCTCGAACAGCCGTTGGAAAGATCCGGACCGAGCCCTGCCAGCCTCAGCAGATTCCCCCGAGGAAGGTGTGGTGGGAAAACGCAGCCAGAACTCAACTGGCATCCACTCTCGCCCCTCAAACAGCGTTTTAGCAGCTGACACACAACCGAGAGACGTCTTTAACATTTCCATGTACTGCGATTTATGAGCCACAGAAACAGAGCGCTTTCCAAAACAGAGGATTATCTGGGAACGCGGCGGGAGGTCGGACTGCACATGAGGTGCGGAGTGAAGTCCGTCGAGAGGCGAGCAGATCTGTCTCATCTCCTTAAACCAGCTGTGACAAAATGCCCCTGAAAGTTGGCATCGAAGGAGGTATTTGGGGAAATGTCTTCTCCAGGCTGGTGCTGTGGCTTCTTCTTCTTCTTTTTTTTTTGCGGCACACTAACCCAAAGGATCCTGTTTGCAGCTCAGCGCCGACGTCCTCCTGCAGGATCCATTAGTCTCGGCTGATGAAACTGAGGAGGAAAAAAAAGTGGATTTTTCCCCACATACGTTCCCTCCTTTGTGTCACCGCGGCCGCAGAGTGGAAGGATAGACGCCTGAATTTACAGTTGGTTCTCTGAGATGATATCAGAAGGAGAGAAGAGGGGAAAAACATCTGTGCGATCAAGTGCTTTTTTTCTTTTATTCTTTTATTAGGTAGCAGATTGTAAAGAGAAAATAAAAAAACGGAGCCACCACCTGCACAACGCTCCACACAAACCGGGCTACAACAAGTCCAGATGCAAAAACTTAACGTGCAGATTTTTGGACAAGTTTGTTCACCGATTCTGGTCCATGCTGACAGTAAAAGTCCTGATCCAGAACTAACAGCAGCAGAGACCCAGGAGCAGCCAGACTGATGGATCCAAGCAAAACCCAACCAAAGTGCAAACAACCTGTGGACTCTTTTTTTTAAACGTGCTGCAGGATAGATTTTAACTTTATGGACCGGACAGATGTTTAAATTTGAATTATAAGGACTCTGGTCATCCCTTAACATGTTTGAAAGGCATGTTAGATTTAAAAATCAGAGCCAGAAGCTGTGAAAACTGAAAAAAATTGACAGATTTTCAACTTTCTGACAACTCATTTGTTGTTCAAACAGGAAAACTATCCAAATCTAAGCTTACAAATGGTGATATTTCTTTAAAAAAAATAAATCACGCCTCATCTGTACATAGGAAAGTCTGTATTATGTCCTTATTTTTAACCTTATTGTACTTCTGTTTTCTTGTCTGGCTTCTTTCATGTCATTTGCAGGAACCAGATTCTGCAAAAAGTAATTAATTTTGTGCTTTTCTGTGCAACTGTGAAGCGTTTCGGTTGAACTGCAGGCAGTGTTTGCACACAACAGATAGGAGGCAAGTACGTAACTAGCAAAATATCTATACTATGGAGAGTCATCATTATTTTTTTCCCAGTATTTGGAATAAACTAAAGATTTCTGTCATTCCAGCCGTCACTCTGCAGACATTCTCTCTGCTTCTAGTCATGGTTATTCTGTGTCCACAGATGTGCAGGAAAAACGAGTCCACAGTGAGCAACAAAGCGTTTAGAAACTGCTCGTAGTTCCTGCAGCGCCACCACCAGGTTTAGTGTCTGTGTTTTTGAATGAAACGTCTAAACATCGACGAGACTGAGCGCCGTGAAATTTGGCACAGATATTTTAGGCCCCCGGGGGGATGAATCCTAAATCCTGTGGCGATCTTCTGACCTTCCTTTTTTAGCACCACTGTAGAGTCAAAGCTTTCCACTGTGCTGTGAAATATCTCAGCGCTTGCACGGCGGAGCTGCGTAAAATACGACTGACTGGTTGTCGTCAAAGCCCCTAAATCCTGTTTTGTCCAAGACTTTTGGTTTATGCCGCACAACTAATCAGTTGGTTGGAAAAACAATCGTCCCGTTAAGATTAACAAAATGTTCCACCTGCAGCCTTATGAGCCTTCATATATTCTAAATTAACATAAAGAGCTCGTGTTTACAGCATATTAAATTAATTTTACCTGCTTATTGTGTAATGGGAGCAGAGCAGCTGCACATCTTCATCCGGTTTCTGAAAACATATCAGCTGGTGATGAAGCACAAGAACTTCTGAGAGCTGCTGCTTTAGATGATCTGACATGTTGGTTGTTGTTTATATTCGACTTTTTGAACAAAACGCACCGACGACTTCTTGGACATGATGTCAGTTGGTTTGGAACCGACTCTGAATAAACATTCAGCAAATGTTAAAAAAAGTTCGACTGGGGCAGCTGAAAGTTGTCAGAAGTGTTTTCAGGTAGTTGGTTCCTGGAAAGTTTTTCTCTTTTTGAAGGTAACACCAATAGGATGCCAGTTGGGAGCGTATCAACCAATCGAACAGCCGTCGTAGACGCTACGGTCCTCATTAAAACTTCAGTATTTTGTCTGAGAACAAGTCTAAACCTCCAACTAATGAGAATCTGGTGGACCAGCTGACCCGGACGACACAGTTCTGCTAATATTCCCATTCTAATCAGCCTCAGCTGCACTAATTAGCATTTGCTAGCATGCTAACTTGGTGAACGTTGAACCGTAGCCGCTTAAATTACAAATTAATTTTACGTTATAAGGGTTGAAGCGCAAAAACGTTGATGAAGCCAAGTCCAAGGAATGGCTCCTGTTAAACTAATCAAGCATCAGTGATTCATACGTGTAGAAGTTCAAAGCTTGGCAGAAAGGAGTTTTATGAAGTCACGAGTTGAGTCACCTGATTGAAATCGAGGGAAACTGGCCTCATTTTGTGTTTCCCAGCTGTTGGCGTTGCATCCGAGTCGAGGAGAAACCAAGTTAATCCTCAATCTGGACAACAGCGTCCAATCAGCCTGCGCTAATTAGCGCTTGCTAGCATGCTAATGTGCTAAATGTTATACTGTAGCCGTCTAAACTGGGATTACGCTCCACTGTGGACATCTTTGTTCGTATTATTCTTGTCTGCTTGGAGGACACGTTCCTATCTGCTTGTTAGTTCTACTTTTACACTCTACTTAGACATGTTAATACTCTTTTTATTGTAAATACCAACAATTTTGCACCTTTTTATTGTAAATACTTGCAATTTTCGGCACCTCATGTCTTCGCCTGGCACGTTTCTTGCTTTTTCTTTTGCATACCGGTTTCCTTATTGAGTGCAATATCTTGAATTTCCTGGTAAATAAAGTGCCTATTTACTAATTCGCCATCTACACTTCTGCAACTAAGAACAAACTGGAAGTATTTTAAAGTTAGCGCTTCCCAAACTAAAAGGTTGAACTTCCATCAAAAGGTTTTCAGAAATGTAAATTAACTGTACTATTTTTAAAATCGTAGTTTCATCTTTCAAACAGTTGAAGTGGGAACATCTCTGACAAACGTCTTCTTTAATTAGGCCAAAGAACAGTCGCTTTAATCTAACTTACAGTGTATGACGTTGGAAAACAGCTAGAAAATAGAGCTGTAGCGTGGTTTCTACAGTTCACACTGGGTGTTTACTGCACGTATCTAATCCTCTTCCTGCTGTTTAATCCATTTATCGATACCTGTACGTCTACAGAGCTATGAGCGTTATATAGCAGGCTTGTTTTCATCTTTCTTTGCCTCAGGAACAGCTTTGACGATAAGAGTCCATTGGATAAATTGGCAATCACAGAAAAAAAGAAGCAAATATATCTTGTAAAAACTTGCATCTTCACCTTCTGCTTCTACAGAAAGAGCTTCGATGTGTCCGGCAGGTCTGCGGCTTATTAACCGCGCCGACCTTTTCCTCTCCGTCTCCTTCACGTCGCTGCCTCCCCTCAGTCCAACACACCATATAATTTAACTGGTCACATATGCAGATTTATTTTCTCCAGCTGGGACATTCCTCTCTCCAGACGCTCACGGTTCCCATGTCCGAGGAGGGACCACAGGGAGAAAACCAGGACAGCGTCCCAGACGAGGCCTGAATCCGGACGGCTGCATAAATCTCACTTTTACTAGATAGCAGCTACTAAAATCTAAAACAAAACAAAACAAAAAAAACTGACTTGTACGCACACTGGTGGTAGGATTTGTTCACGGTGGAGCAGCTGAGGCTTGTAAGGCCCATAACTTCTCACAGGGGCAAAAAAACAACATCCGACTCTGCTGCTGAACCCGTAATTATGTCAGGTCGAGTCTGTAGACGCTTAAAAACTGGTCGGAATAAAGCTTCTTTTATTTTTTTTTACACTGTGTCTGTAATGCAACTGTGCTCAACGTGTGCAGAAGACAAAATATGGATTTCAGAATTTCCTGGAGAGGATTAAAAGACATCACGGCACAGAAAGTAGGCTCTAATTAGCAGCCCAACTGTCAGAAAACTTGGGAAGTAAAACGTGAGCAGGAGGCTGCAGCGAAGCCTTGAAAGCAGAAAGAAAAGGGGGGTTGTGGGATATTATACGAGCTCTCAGATGTGTTTGTCTTGGCATCGCCTCGCAGTGATGTCATCATCATCATCATCATCATCATCACCGCCGTTGCTCCACTTCTTCAGATGACGGCAGAGAAGCTGCTCGCGCCGCTTTTCTGAGCGCTTCGATCAATATTAAACGTTCAGAACGGAGCCTTCAGACGGGAGGCCTGGCGAGCAGATGCTGTCAGGCCGGATATGAAGGAACGGGGATCACAGGGGGAGATTACAGCGCAGCTCGGGCACACACATGAATATTCATCAAACAAAACACTCAACCATGCATGCACTTAGCGCCGAAGACTCCCGGCAATCAAAGTCGAGCGAGAAGACTCGAGTCTGAGAGCTGACGGGAGCGCTTGACATTTCCAAACTTCAAAAAACCGGGAGAGGAAATGAAGACGTCCACGATCGACCGAGAGCCACATCACAAACCGTCTCCCCCGTCAGCCCTCACGTTACAATTATCTCATTTCTGCTGACGGGGGTCGAACCGGGAGAGGAGCTCGATAAAGCTGGTTACGACTGACTCATTAAGGCGCCTAATCAGTCAAAGATGCTGGAGTGGAGATAAACTCAGCCTGCAGATAACGGCAGCGATTTCTGCGGCGTGTTTGTGCCAAACTTTCTGCTGAGCTCTGTTGAGTTGTGCAAGCTGCTGGCTGTCAGAAAAAATGAGATCCAGCTCTGGGGGGTTTTGCTAAACAGAATTTCAACAAGGGAGGTGATGATGCAAAACGCTATCAGGCTGCTGCTCAGACTTTCCTCCTGACTCTTTACCTCTTGTCGCCACAACACTGGGCGACTTTTTTGGAGCTGGTAGAGGAGAAGCGAAGAAGATGCAGCTCTGTTTTGAGCAACATGTGAGTGATTAAAAAGTGGGTAAACTCACCGCTCTCGCTCTTCTCGATCACGTCCACCGTCTCGCCGGCCTTGAGGCTGATCTCCGAGTTCTCCTGCCTCTCGTAGTTGGCCACGGCCACGTACTGCTCCAGCACCATGGGCTCCGAGCTGTCGATCCCTGAGGGGAAGAAACAGGCTGTGAGCCACCTGCCCGCCGTGGCGCCCCGCGAACGCCCGCTGCACCCAACTACACTGCTGCTGCCGCGCACCCGGTACGCCGCCATCGGCCAACCCCCTGCCGCCGCCGCCGCCGCCGTGCCTCCCCGACCAATCAGAACGCGACCTCACGACTTGGCTGCATAGTCCCAAACGTCTGGCCATATAGCTGCTACGACCTCGACCGAGGAGCATCAAAACGGAGGACGGGGAGGCGTTCGCAGCGGCCGCATGTCGCTCCTACTGAGGATCCATGAGCTTGAAGAGGGGAAAAGACGAAGGGGGGGAAAGAAAGAGGAGCTGCTCACGGTCTGAGAGCGAATGAGTGGAAGAATGGTGAAGTTTCCCTGTGGAAAATCAACAGTGCGGTGGAGAGGAAAGGCCTCCCCTCCGCAGCCGTTGGACGGGGACTCGGAGGGGGGGGCGAGCACACCAATCATGGTAGTCGGCACTGCTGGCCTTAAATAGAAACATATGAGTGGACTGCAGAGAGGAGCAGCGAAGGAGGCTGGGTCCATGTTTATGTGAAACAAAAGAAGAAAGAGTTGGGGTTAGGCCACTCTGTTTTCCCCCCTCTAATGTTTAACCTCTTACGTGCCAGCAGTGATTTCATTCACTCGTGTGTCGCGCGTCTGACCCGAGTTTAACCGCCAACGGTTCTGCAGAAAAACGGTTTCTGATCACATTCAATCAGTCGTCAGGGACAGAGCATTAAAGAGCCCAGATTTCTTTTTACAGTTCTCCTTTTAAATGTTTAATCCAGCTGCTTTGTTGTGCATGGAAAGCTTTTTCAAACTCACAAAGTCCATGCTAGCGGTGCCTGAAACACTTCATTTCAACTCTTCTGTCGCTTATCTACGTCACCATGTCATTGTTTCCGTAACTCGCTGCCGTTTGCACACAGTTCAAATCAAAACACCTCGTTTTTTTTAATGCCACCAAAAGCTGACAGAGAAAGCTAAAGCTATTTCAGGTTTTGATGATGTAAACAGCAGCATTTTTGCCAGTGTTTTTTTTTTTTTAGCAGCATAAAAAGCAGTGTTTTTAATTAAAGTGCTGAAAAAGTGCAATTTTTATGGTTTTCCTCAGTAAGAAAAGCAGTGTTGTAATTAGAATTCTGTAAAAAGTGATGCTTTTTGGGACTTTTGTGGCATAAAAGCTGCTTTTGGCTGCGTAGAAAACAGTGTTGTAGTTAGAGGAGCATAATGAGCAGAACTTTTTTTGTTATTGACGGTATAGAAACTAGCATGATGAGAGCGCTATGAAATGAGGCACTTTTTTGGCTTTTGACACTGTAAAAAGTGGTGTTGCAACTCTAAAGCCGAGAAAGCAGCACTTTTTCAACTTCTGATTGGTAAAAAGTGGAGCTGCACTTAGATTAGATACTAGATTATGACAGCATAAAAAGCAACAGACGTAAAGAGTGCCGATTCAGGTTGAAACGTGTGCGTAGAGAGGTGAATTATGGTACTTTTGATAGAAATTCCCAGCTTTTCTGATGGAGCTATGTCTCTCTTTTGACTTTTTTTTGACCCAAACGGAGCATTTCCATTGCTGCAGCGTTGCACAGTATGGAAAAAATAAAGTGCATGTAAACCTTTAAACCTTTAAATGCACAGAATATGGGCTCTTTAATGCTGTAAGAACACATAAATGGATGCTGTGTGGCCTAAAACTGTGAAAAATTTAAATTCTGGCAACAACACCTGGAAAATACGACTGCCTTTAACGTGTCTCTGTCCAACAGCTCTTATATTGACAGGAATTCTAAAATACAACTGGAAGGAGCTGCTATGAGTGAATTTTTAAAAAACATCTTGCAGCATCGAGCTCAGCGGAAGACCTCTGAGGTATTTTTGTGGGAACTATTATTGGATGTGATCAATAGACAGGAAGGAAAGACGGTCAAAACAGAGAACATGCAGCAGACAGATGGTTGGTTGCATGAAGCTGGAGGCAGGCAGGAGGCGGCTAACGGCTGGCTAGCAGCGGACACCAGACACAGTTTGGCTGCATGCTACGTGTCAGAAAAAATAAAATGAACAATATTATACATGCAGTGAAAGGCAGCAGTGATGGAAACTAAAATAATGCTGAGCAAATACGGCAGCTGAGATAAACTTTATCAGTCTTCATGGCTGCATCTGAGAAACTGAACACACCAACTTTGTCTCTGTGCATCTCCTCAGTTTAACCCTCTGAACCCAAAGCAGGTGTTTCTTTGCTCCATTTTTCACTACAATATAAAGTCCTGCACCTCCATAGAAACACTTTCATGCTACTCCGCACATCCACTGTTTCACCGTGCTGGATGTATCCTCCAACAACTTGCTCCTCTGTTCATCGTTTTTGAGTCACGCTGCATTTATTTTATCAATCAGGTTTGTTTTGTTTTCCTCTCAGTTTCTCTTGTCGTCTCCTCTCTTCTCTACAGAAACACAGCCTGCAGTTCAATCTAACAACTCAGAACTTCTGAGTCAGTTGCGACTTTTCCACAAAGGAGTCCAGATTGTTGTTGTTGTTTTTTACAGATTCTGGTGCAAATTTTGGGAACTTTTTGAACGAGACATGTAGAAAAAAGGGATTTCTTAATTATATTTGGTAAATTTTCTCACATGATGAGTTCAAGGACCGTCAGAATTTTCTAAATCCGACGAATGAGACGCTTTCACCGTCTGATCAGTGAAAAGCAAAGAAGGCAAAAATAAAAACAACACGCGTTCTGATAGCAGGGTTACAAAACAACTTGAGACGGCGTGAACTAAGCAGCATATTTTTAACTCGGACTTGGTTTCTAGTCTTGTTTCGGCAAATTTTACGACTGCTGAGGTATTTTTGTGGGAACTATAAGTGCGCGACTGCAGAGGTTTTTAAATTGTAATGCACACTTTATATTCACAATGTTTACTGAAGCGATTGTTTTGTTAAACCAACGTGCATCGATGTGAAGATTTATGGTTTGATTTTGAGGGCAGTGTTTTTTCAGTGTTTTGTATTTTGTATTATTCCCTTTTTGTACTATAATTTAGACATTTGTGTACAGACTTTCTATTTTACAGTTTCTGATTTTTTGTTTCCTGTGCAGCTCACAATAAAGTTTGACTGAAACAAACACGAGATGAACACAGAACCATCACAGCGCTGATCTTAACAGTCGACCTGTGGCCTCTCTATGACAGTAAAACAGGTACACTCCTGCATTCAGGCAGTCTGGATGAATTAAAAGCAGACGACAGCATTTGCACAGTGTTTCAAACACAATTAAGATTCTCTGTTTGTTGGCAGGGAGCTCCAGGGAATGCTCATAACCCGCCTTCCCCACCGGGTCGCGTTTTTCTGTCTGTCTTTAGGAGGCGAAATAAAGAAAAGGACCAAACTGTGGAGGACGTCAGCAGCCTATGTGCAGGGAGCCATCAAAGCAAGCCTGAGGTAATAAAGCTGCACAGATCCAGCTATTTAACAGCTTTATGCTGCAGTAATGGCAACCACGCCTTGTTGAGAAATACCATGAATCCTAAAGACCTGTTACGTTCTGCCTTTCATATTCCAATAGTTTTACTGCAAGACGTTTCAAATTATGGGCGTGTTGGGAGGTTTTCTCCGACACCTACACAAACATGTCCTGCCTGCTTAAACTACAGTTCAAACAACATTAGCTAAATAGTCATCAGATGTCAAAATGTGCTCTTATAACAGCGGGAGGAAATGCTCGCAGCCGGGATTTGCAATGAACACATTTGTAACTCTGCTTCTTCTGTCTTGACTCATCATTTCATTACACCCAAAGTTGAGTGAGATCATCGGCTGCGATCAAAACAAAAGTGAAGAACCGGATGTGAAGCCTCACCCTAGTTCCTACCTCCTACTAGGGATCGACCGATTATAATCCCAGGCGACTACTGAAGCTGATATTTGGCATTTTTAGATGACTGGTTGTGTTATTTTTATTGGTAAAATAAAGAAAAGCACTCAGCAGCTCTCTCTGCAGTCACTGCCCACGGTGCCTTCTGATTGGCTGTCACATGTCACGAGCAACAGCCAATTACAGCTATTGTTTACACAGAGAGACAGATTGGTGTGTTTGGGAGATGAGGCAGCAGAAGGTTCATTATCATATTTTTATAGATTTGTTGTGTTTTACAGAAAGACACAACATTTTACTGTTGGTGTTAACAAGCTGGACCTGATTCTGCTGACGATGCTAGGCTACGGCTAGTGCTAAGAGGCTAGCTGTGGCTCTTAGCTTACTGCTAGCTGGAGCACACTGACATCGTTCTAAAGTCAGATTAGCTTTAACGCTCTCTTTTTTAACTGACACAACCTGCAAAAACTAAATCAGAAGCACAGACAGGACAGGCTAATGCTATGCTAACAGCTAGGTTAGATGTTAGCTTGCTGCTAGCTGGAGCACACTGACATCGTTCTAAAGTCAGATTAGCTTTAACGCTCTCTTTTTTAACTGACACAACCTGCAAAAACTGAACTAGAAGCACAGACAGGACAGGCTAATGCCATGCTAACAGCTAGGTTAGCTCTTAGCTTGCTGCTAGCTGGAGCACTTTGACATCGTTTGAAAGTCAGATTCGCTTTAATGCTCCGTTGTAACTGACACAACTTGCAAAAACTGAACCAGAACACAGACAGGACAGGCTAATGCTATGCTAACAGCTAGGTTAGCTCTTAGCTTGCTGCTAGCCCGGAGCACTTTGACATCGATCTAAAGGCAGACTAGCTTTAACGCTCCGTTTTAACTGACACAACCTGCAAAAAACTGACCCAGAAGCACAGACAGGACAGGCTAATGCTATGCTAACAGCTAGGTTAGCTCTTAGCTTGCTGCTAGCTGGAGCACTTTAACATTGTTCTAAAGTTAGATTAGCTTTAACGCCCACTTTTTTTAACTGACACAACCTGCAAAAACTGAACCAGGAGCACAGACAGGACAGGCTAATGCTATGCTAACAGCTAGGTTAGGAGGCAGTTAGAGGTTAGCATCAAACACGGTCTGGAAAACAATAGTTAATAGTGTTTGAAGTTAGTGGGCAATGAAAGTAGTAGAACAGATCTGTAGCTGCAGGAGACAAACTGTTATTGATCGATCAGTATCACGTTATTTCTATTGAACACATTCGGTTTCAGTAATCCTTTTTTACGAAGACGCCCAGTTATTAATTACAGTCTCCTGCTATCACAATGCAGTGCACATTGCTGGTTAGTGACCGTCGTCTGTGCAGCACTTTCTACGGCGCGTCGTGGGATGCTTTGAGTTTCGTCCAGAGACGGACGGACGGACGGACGGACTGCAGAGGGAGCTGAAGGCTGAATGTGAGCAGATGGTCTGAGGGAAGACAGGCTGCATGCAAAGCAGATGTCGAGAGCAAGCCGAAGTGTGAAAAGAAATAAACTCAGGGAAAAAAAAAAACATGCATATTCAACATGTTGACAGAGACACAAGGCTACCTGAGGCCTCTTTCCTCGGGCTGTCTGTAAAGCCGTACATCCACACTGCAGACAGAAAAAGGAGAGAAGGAAGGGAAGAGGGAGGAGAAGAAGAAGAAGAAGAAGAAGAAGAGGCAGAGAAGAAGAAGAAGAGAGATTATTCAGTTTGACAGCATGCAGAAGCAACAGAGCACACCTTCATCACACCCGCTGAAATAGAAAGTAGCAGAGAGAGAGAGTGTTTCCCTTCATGCTGCACGAGTCAGAGTGTATCTGAGGACGAGTCGCCGGCTTTACTCGTTCCCTCTCTTTCCTGCATCTCTTCCATTTCTAGGTGGACCTCCTGGAATGTCTGAAAAAGGGGCGTCGTTCAAAAAAAAACACCATCAGCCCCCGACCAGGAAATTAAACTCCATGCATCAGAGGAGACAGTTGCAGGAGGACGAGGTGTAGGCAGTAGGCGATGAAGCTACCGCGGAGCTGGATTTTAAACCTATCAGAGCAACATAACGGTTTAGGATCTGTCCGGGTGATGATCCTGGATGGGAGTTAAAGCTGCAGAGAGAAGGACCCTAATGATATAGATGAAATAAGCAGGGATCCTCATGTAGCCTTCTGATTGGTTTAAGATTTGTCTTTTGGGTCGCTGCTTTAGCTCACCTGGTTGAGCTGGCGACCCATGTACAGGGGCTATAGTCCCAGATGCAGCGGTCATGGGTTTGAATCCCGCTCACGGCTCTTTGCTGCAAGTTTTTCCCCCCGTTCTTACTTTCCTGTCTCTCTCTCGACTGTCCTATCTAATAAAGGCCAAAGAATTAACTTAAAAAGGTCTTTTATACTATTCATGTCCACACGCGACTCCAACAGACCAAATTCTGTTGGTATAACATGTGTCCGGTCGATAAAATCCTTCAGTTTCAATGTAATTTAACTCTAGAACTCCTTATTTCATTCATCTTAAACACATTTTTGTGTTTAAAAAAACGCCTGAACTGCAGTAACGGAGCCCAGCGTCTATCAACGCACGTGTTTATTTGTAAATTGTGGTGTCTGTTGATATGCATTGCTATTTTCTTTTTTTTATTGTGTATCTAAAACAAAAAGTCCATCAAAAAAAAAAAACAAAGGAAAAAAACTGGCAGCTGTTTCAGAAAAAGTGCAGTTGAAACCTGTGATGTTCAGAAACTGTTCAAACCGCAAAAAGATGGCAAAAATTGTGATTTTTCAGCTAATTTAAATGCAGTAAATTAGTGTAATTTTACAGTCAAACACTGTGAAAAACTGAACTGGACATTATTTTGTGATGTTTTGTTAACAACTGACTTCTTGTGTATTTTAGTTGCACCAACGTTGGAAACAAACAAACTGATCCCTGCTCTGTTTATCATCATAAATATGTTCAGTACGATGGTATGAAACAGCTAAAGAAACGTCTCAACGTTCTTTTGCTGAACAACCTTTCACATTGTGGTATTTTCTGCTCCTGCTTGTGTTTGAGCTGCAGAACATCAGGAACGTGTTGTTGTTTCCGTCTGTTTGCTTCGATTCACATCTTCACTGCGTCAAACTCCAAAGAAAAATGTTTTGAAATGGAACTTTGGACGTTTGGTTTCCCCTCAGATTGAAGCTTCACGGCCTCCAACAGTGAAGCATTAAAAACTGATGGTTCATAAACTTCCACTCGTCGGTCCGACAGAGGAATATTACGACTTATCTTTGGATGGGAACAAGTTTTCACACTTTGCTAGCAGCAGCCGCCCCCCTCCGTCCACTCACGTGAGATAATAAAAGCTAAATCCCCTCCTCGCGATCCCACAGAGCCTCGGGAGCTTTGCCGGATTGATGTCGGCCCCAGAGGGAGCGCCGCGAGCTGGTCCCGGGTCGGCTCGGGTCAGATCCTGCCCACCAGCGCCCCGCCGTCGTGATTACCCGCCAGTCAGCTCCTCAGAGCAGCTCCACATCTGACTGATATTAACTCTCCGCTCCACTCCTGCCTTCGCACAAACACTCGGACGCTTAATTCCTTTCAGGTTTCACTGATGACGCCACAAACCAGCAGAACCGGCGCTGCTTCCTCTGTCCCTGCGCTGCCGTGGGTAATTTTCCTACCATCCTGACCCCAAACGTCTACGCTACCCTGCAATTAAGGGCCCGGGGACGGTGAGAAATGACAGATCTGAGGTCAGTTCCTTTGTGTTTGGGTTGGAGGAGCTTGTCGACCATCTATCTTGTTTTTTAGCAGATTGTGTTGGAAAAGAAAAGCTCCACTCACAAACCACAGTCGATCAGCGGGCAGGCCTGAGTCTGTAGATGCTGTTCACAACAACCAGGCTTCAGTAAAACGGCGCTTTGTTTCAGCTAAAAGTAATTTTATCATCATTAAAAGTCGTTTTGCAAAGTAAAACTATTTATCTACAGTGTCAGCTACGTCCACACGTTGTTGTTGTTTTATGTTATGTTTATTTGTAGTGCAGCGACTGAGTTTGACCGTGTTGTTTCTCGTTTTTCTGTGTATTTACACTGTAGAACTAAATTCTAGCAGCAGGGTGCCAGAAAAAGTTCATCAATAAACAGTGGAATCCTGTAATGTCAAAAAACAGCAGAAATGGGGGGAAAAAAAGAGAAATGTCCATAAAAATATAGATTTTTTTTTGGCTGATTTACAAACAGTAAAAGGTGTAATTTTATGATCACACACTGTAAAGAAAAAAACAAAAAAACAAACAAAAAAAACAACAAATTGCTAATTGTAAAAATACAGATTTTTGAAGTGAACATTATTTGTAGTTTTAGTCTGTTTTTGTTTTAACGTTAACAAGAAAATTCATATATATTTTAATGTAATTTCACTTATCTACAATTTATTTTTTAAAGTAACAGCTAAAAAGTAATTTACCATTTTTTAGTCCTTAATATGCTTTTTTTTGTCAAATAACAGCAAATATATGTAAAATGATTAAATTGTTTGCTGGTGTAAATACCGTTATTTCAAAAAATGTAATTATACAGTCAAACTTTGTTTTTAAAAAAAAAAAAGAGTATAATGAATAAAAAAAATTAAAAAGAAACAGAGTTTTTAATGTTTTATTTCTCATGGTTTCCATCATTTACTTTTTCAGTAATTTTACTGGATATTATCTGTAATTAACAAAACAGGGAAAATCTGTAAGATAACAATAAAATAAATGTGTTCATAATGTTTTAAACATGTCAAGTTCTCTTTTAATAAACATTAAAAAACAATATCAATAATATTTCATAATCATAACACATATGATCTGATGTAAAATTAAGACTTAAGACATATTTTTATTTGGGAAAATTACAGTATTTTTATGAGACGGTGTTTTCATTAATATACTATTTAGACTGTCCAGCTGCTGGGATTTATTTAGTATTTTATTATTTAGTAATAGGTAATTATGTATGGTAGGTAATTATCATTCATTAAGCAATAAAAATAATAATTATTAGTAATAGTAATAATAATAATAATATATTTGACGCCCCAGCAGACCAAATACTAACATTTATTTTTGTACATTTACTGTATTTTGAACAGTGCAGCTGCTGCCCCCGTGCAGGACGACACACTGTCAGGAGTTTAGATGATAAACGGGCGAGCTGCAGGTAACCGCTATTGATTCCTGTGAAGCGGCACAGGGGCAGAAAACCGCCGCAGCACCAACAATGTCAAACCGCAGGCGGAAGCTAACCGGTATCGACGCAACGTTTAGCAGCAAGCTGTTTGTCTCTGACTGCCGTCGACGTCTGCAGAGACAAACGACGCCAACGGAGGAGTCGCTGAAGGACACGACGGCGGCCATGACGGCTCAGTCTGATCCACAACCAGCTCCACACATCAGTCCTCCAACTTATCACCGGCACCATCAGAGATCAGTCCGAGCTACAGGCCTAAACCCATCGTCACCGTTTGTCGTCGCTCGATGTGATTTCAGAAGTGTAACTAATAAAGAAGGTTTCATTCCTGTGTGAGAGTTTTGAACGGAGGCTGTAAGTGTCCCATAAACGTCCTAATTAGCTCCGACAGCTCAACACGTATGTAAACACACGGGCCGGCCGCTCGGCTTCACCTACACTTGTAAAAACACTGGAACACAGACGTGAGGCCTCCTCCCAGCCTGAAACCCGACCCGCCGGGCCCAAACAGCAGCCCGGTTCCACCCCATCCGAAGCTGGGAAAAGGGCGGCCGTGACCCCGACGCTCCCCGAGCCTGACCTCTGGGCTTAACGCGAAACCACAACAGACATGGACGTCCCGCTAACTGGAGCTAACGAGTGATTTAAAGGCTTGTTTTCGTGTCATGTTGTCCCTAAAATTTACAGCGTTTATGGCATTAGGCCTTTATTAGAAGGGCTTCTCCTGTTTTTTTCTACACCATGAACTAATGTGTGAGATGTTTAAGTACAAAAAAACAAGTTTTGTTGTTGCTTTTTCATATTTTTGTTTATTTTCCAAAGCAGCTTGCAACTCCAGTGTTGAAATGTGATACGGAAATACATATATATTCTAATTTTAGCCAAATCTGATCCCTCTATGGCATTAAATATGGGATGTTACGCAACAAAGGTCCTTAGATGGACTTTTCCAATAACTAATCAATGTTTTTATCATTCTTTTTGAATGTTTAAAGCTGCTTTTCAGTGTTTAATCATCATTATGAGGCGTTTTCCTGTTATTTACGACTATCTGATGAGCAAAAAATGTTATGTTGAAGTAGGTAAAACGAAGCCGATTGATTTTAAACCAAGTTTAAGTAACTCAATAAAGCTCCTGTGAGGTCGGGAACTCGGGTCCGATCTGGAACGAGTTCACTTCAGAAAAACCTCCATGCTGGTAATGAAGTGCATGAGACTTCAGAATTCCTTTTAAATGACGTGGAAACAGAACCTCACGTCTACGAATAATAAACTTAATAAAGTCATTAAAAACACCTTTGATTGCGGCGGAGAAGCTAATCGTTCTGAGTTGACTGAACTCCAGAACAAAGCTTCAAACTCTTGTGTTAACTTTTCAGATTACATAACGAGTCCCAAAGCGGACGACAAAGAAAACGCTATAAATACTGAGACGGGTCGTTGTGATCGCAGCAGCTACGGGCTTTAATCCAGCATCGAAGTTCTCGGGGAGACTTTAGAGGTAACGCGACACCTTCCTTTCGGGACATTGTTCCGTCGGTTTCCAGTCACAGAAGCACCGCAGACGTTACGTAGCGACTCAGACGATTGGAAGCAGCCAAACCGAGCGACTTGGTGTCGCTGGAGGTCGCGGCGGGGATCAGTGGGTCAGCGCAGCTCCGTCCAGCCGGGCAGCATCCCAGAGATTTAGCCACCTGTTCCAGGCTGATGGGGACTGAAGCGGTGCTCGTCTCTCCTCGGGGGCCTTCCACTAACTGATTGCTGAGCTTTCAGTCTAAAAATAAACTGGGTTTACTGACTCAGAACTTTTATGAATGAGGTAAAAATAAATCAAGAGGCTGCTGATTCAGAGACGTGGAGGCAGAGAACCGACCGGCTATTTCCTGCTTAACTCATTCCCCAGCGTTTCCCACCTAAACAAACGGCCTCCCTGATGCATATATTAGTGACTCACATGTGCCGATGCTTTTGTTAAGCAGCTATTCTGCGGCTAATTCCCTCTAAGAGCCATACATTTGCTAAGATGGCTAATGAGGCTAAAGACCCCTCACAGTGGGCGAATAGTCTCACAGCCAACAGCAGAAAAATGTCCCGGACCTGCATCTGACTGCATGTTTTTAACCAAATACCATGTGTATCGTCAAACAAATGTGCTACAGCTCTAGTTTATCTCTAAGTCATCGCTTCACTAACAGACAAAACGACGCCTCAGACAGGGACGATTCTTTCTTCTTGAGGTCATACAAGCGCTGAATCTTCTGCAGAAACCATAATTAAATCCATTTATAGTCTTTTATATTCTGAATTGTCAACTTTTGTGTTTCCTTTGACTTAAATAAAGACATTCTCAGCTTAAATTAATGCAAAAAAAGCCCCCAAACCCCCACAAATTGGTGCATAAAGCTTCACTGAAATGCAGGAAACACATCTGGTTTGAAAAAAGGTGTAGATTTTAAATCCCCCCTGAATATTTACCACATGTGTATTTATTACCATGAGTCGACACACGAAAGAAGAAGCACTTTTATTTTGAAATACCTACTCATAGATGCTGCAGTGCATCAGAAATCTGCAGAAACTTGAGCGCAAATCTTACTAAAACACATCTGAGTGATTAAAATCTATTTTTAAGAAAAAATACATTTAAATGTTTCGCACATTTAAAGAGGTGCCAAACAAGCGCCATGTGCACATTTGCAAAAAAAAAAAAAAGACAAACAAATACGTTGTTCCTGTATGTGTGTGATGAATCAGCTGCGATCAAATTAAAGGACGATGGTTGATCTTAAAGGTGTGCCTTAACTTTGAGCTTTCCTGCACAAATACAAAGACATTCTGACCTTGAATTGATGCCGAAAAGGCACAGATTGGTGCATCAAGATTCATCAGAAATAAGAAAAAGACGTTTTTGATGGTCAAAATGTCTTCACGTCTCCCCCAAATATCTACGTCTGAAGCTCCGTCTGTCTAAAAAAATGTCAAATACATGTAGTTTGACTTCAGGAGGTTAAACAAGAGACAAATTTCCCTCAATATTTAGAACAGTTGCTCTTGTTCCTCCGATAAAAACATCAAAGAAGCGCTTTTATTTTGCAAAAAGACGTAACGTTTACTCAGAGATGCAACAGCTGAATGTGCTACAAGTTTTGCACCTGAGCAGAAATCCAGGAGTTTCTAAATATCTAAAAATGAGCTCATCATTGATGACAAAGGAAAAAGGTGCCACATGCACATTTGCAAACAAAAGACAGACAAATAAATGATTCCTGTGTGTGTGTGATGAATCAGCAGGGATCGAATTCAAGGAGGAAAGTCGATCTTAGAGGATAATAACTGTGTCGGTCATCTGGTGCCTTCATTTTAAGCTTTCCTGCACAATAATAAAAACATTTTAGCCTTAAATTGACGCAGAAAAAGGACAAATTGGTGCATAAAGATTGATCAGAAATAAGGAAAAGACGCGTTTGATGGTCAAAATGTCATCACGTCTCCTCCAATGTTCAAACGAAGATCATATTAGAACTAAAAGTCACTCTAAAAGCTGTAGTTTTTCCACCCACAGGAGTGCATTTCAGGAATAAATCCCCCTCAACAGTTGCTCTCGTTTCCCCGATAAAAACATGAAAGAAGCGCTTTTATTTTGAAAAAGAAAAGCCATAACGTCCACTCAGAGATGCAACGACTGAATGTGCTCAAAGTTTTGCACATGAGCAGAAATCTTCAGCAGACATTTAAGTTTCTAAACATATAAGAATAAATTAAATCATCATGGATGTAAAGAAAAAAGAAGAAAAAGGTGCCACATGCAAAGACAGACAAACGATTGGTGTGTGATGAATCAGCAGGGATCGAATTAAAGGAGGAAAGTTGCCTTCATTTAGTGTTTTCCTGCACAAATAAAAAGTCAATTCGACCTTAAATTGATGCAGAAAAGGCACAAGCTGGTGCATAACAGTGGACCTTCTCTACATCCCTACATCTGTGAAACCCCGCCCTGGACCGGGAGTCAAACCTGCATCCAGGAGGACGTTTCAAACACACACCCCAAAGAAAACACACACACACACACAGATGGACGGACGGACAGACGACACACGGCGGCATCACGCCTCCTCTCCGGAGCAACAAGTCGACAGAGACAAGAGGCAGAACGAAGGAAAAAGCAGGTGACTTACCCGACTTGCGCTTGGATCCATAGTCCCTGAAGGAGAAGCAACACAAGAGGGACATGGTTAGTGACGGACCCACAACAAGTCACCGCATGCGGACTAAACCTCGAGCATGCAATCGGCTTTAGCGACAAAACGCCACAGTAAAAGGGGGGAATGAGGCTGCGAGGGAGGGAGGGAGGGAAGGAGGGAGGGATGACTTTGGCCGGCTGCCTGAAACTCCCCGCAACAGACACAAATCAGTCATGTGACCACGGCGGCAGCACCACCATCCTCTTCCTCCCTCCTCCTCCTCCTCGGTGGGGAGGAAGGCGACCTCTCCCCACGTCCAAACGCAGGAGGATCCCTTTAAGAAGCCTCTGCCTAATGGGCTCTAATGGGATTATGCTGAGCTATAGATCGAGGAGGAGGAAGGGGGGGATGTGTGAGGTCTGCTGTGCGGAGCTTCTGTCCTTGTCAATAGTGACTTTCAGATAGATGAAGGCAAAAAAAAAAAAAAAAAAAGGTGCTATTTATAGACAAGCAGACCTCCCTCCTGATCAGAACCTAACCTCAGATTTCGCCACGTCATCCCCGCTGCAGCACAAACCAGAGCCAGGCACAACTAAAAAACACCAGCCGCTCAAACTGTGTCGTCTTTCCCTAAAAACAAAAAACGTCAGGGATGTAGCAGATGTGGACGGTGATGAAACGAGGCCCAAAAACACTCGAAATACACCGAAATTCTGATTTAAAGTGGATTTTTATTTGGCCGACGGGTAAAAATGAAAGAAAAAAGTGAGAATGAACAGTCAGTGTGTTGGTGATGAATCTCAAACACCTTAATGTCATCAACAGTCTGTCTGCTCGTCTCCACCGGGATGCTGCTCCTCCACACATGGATCCAACATCTTCACATGTATTCACCGTTTCTTCACCACTTTGTCTGGACGTTTTGGGTTTTTTTTTTCTTCTGCAGACTGTCTGATGTTTTCCTCCTCTTGTTTCCTCCATTTACATCCAACAGAACCAAGAAGCCTCCTCCTCTGTCCAGGTGAGGCTCTTGGTTCTGTCTCCGTGACGACCAGCCTTGTTCTCTGCTCACATTCATCAGGAGGATCTTGGGGCTCTTTTGACCACATTGTCTGAGATTTTTCCTTGTAGAAGTCCTTGTACTCTTTACTCTGCTTCGCCCTGAGGACCTTAAAAACACCTGGATGTGACTTTATAGCCTTTCTAAGTCTTGTGAGCAGCCACGATGAGTAAATCTTTAGTTTTATCTACGACTGCATCATGTGTTCTCAGTAGATAGTGTATTAAAACGCTCTACAACTTGGTACCAAATGAAATGTCTGCATTTTGTCTTATATTTGGCACAATTTCAGGTGATGTGAGTAATTTAAAGCAGTGGTCCCCAACCTTTTTTGCACCACGGACCGGTTTTAAGCAAGAACATTTTCTACGGATCAGTCATCGCAGAATTTTTTCTATTAAAAAGTTTCATAAATTAATAAAACTACTTGCTAAATACGTGTTTGCTTTTCCTTACGGCTCAGTATCGAGTCTCTCCCACTTTCCAAAGAAGCTGAGACGTTTGTCTTCTACTAATTTCAGTGGCGGTTAGACTGACGGCATGAAAACTAATGAGTCCAGTGCGAGAAACAAGCGCAGACCGATGAGACAGGAAGACAAGCTCGTCATTTTTCAAAATAAAACACCATGCAGACTCCGCTGGAAATAAAAATAAACCAATAAAATGTTTTTTTTTTCATTCTGTGCGGCCCGGTACCACATGACCCACGGCCCGGTACCGGTCCGCAGCCCGGTGGTTGGGGACCGCTGATTTAAAGCACAGGATATGGCTCCAATTCATCATTAGCACCTGTAACACACTGTTTATCCACCTTGGTATCAGTTGGCAAGATAAAATCCCAAACACCGACTTGCATCCATCTTCAGGCTCCTTAGCCGACGCCGCCTTCGCTGGCAGAACACCTAAAGATCTGCTGCACGGCGAGTTGTCAGAAGGCTCTGGACCTCGAGGTCGCCCAAGGCTCTGCTTCAAAGACGCTCTGAAAACCTCTGGGATCAGCGTCCAGTCCTGGGAGACCGCTGCTGAGTCAAGAGATTCCTGGAAAGCTGCTGGTACAAAACAAGCCGAGACGTCACGCAGTGCCCATCTGAGGCCAAACAGGGAAGCACGCAAGTCTTCCCGACAAGGTCAAGCAGCCTCTGTACACATCTGTTCTTCATGCCAAAAGGACTGTTGCTCCTGCGTCGGCTTGTGTAGCCAAGAAGTGACTGAACATCCCATCAGAAGGAGGCCGAACATGACTTGTTTGTGTCATTACCAGCCCTTAGAGGAACAAAAAAATCACTCTAAATCAAAATGTGTTACAATTTATGATGATATTAATGATTTAGAAGCTGTTTATCCACCTTCTGCTACTTGTTTGTGTCATTTCCATCCAGAACAAACGTATTACTGAAACCAAAATGTACCGTTTGAGAATACGCCTATGTTGACATTACAAAGAAACGCAGATTCCAGGAAGAGATTCCCCTCAATATGTAGAAAATGTGCACCTTTCCCCCCATAAAACACAATGATGTTGACTCAGAGATGCCACAACATCTCTAGGAGTTTCTAGATGAATAGAAATTATTTCATCGCTGTTCTTAAATAAAGAACAAAAGACAGACGAGTGAATGAACCAGCAGGGATCAACTTAAAGGAGAAAAGTTGAGTATAAAGATCAGCTGGTGCCTGAATTCTGTGTTTTTCTGCACATAAAGACAGTTTCACCTTAAATTGATGCAGAAAAAGTGCAGATTTGCTGTCTGTAGCACACTGTTTTACCACCTTTTGTCATTTCCCGCCAGATAAAAATGGATTGATGAAACAAAAATTCACCGCAAATCAAATTTGGTCCCATTTTCTGGTGACATCAAGAGTTTAATATGTAAAACGAAGCTCAAATTCTTCATGAGCACAAGCAGCATGTTGTTTAACCATCATTTCTCACTTGTTTGTGTCCTTTCTGGCCAGACTAGATGACAAAAATTCACTCTGAATCTAATTTTGTCGCGGGTCTGAATAACTTAGCAGCGGGAGCGTCCTTGGTTCGCTCCCTGAGAAGCAGCCGGTTGCATTAACGGAGGGATGTTGTCGGGGGTGAAGCAGAGCGAGGTGACGCCCTCAACCTGCCCGAGGTTAATGGACACCTCTTGTCGGCTCGCTAATAAAGAGGCGACAGCAGCAGCAGCGTCGTCCATCGTGACACACAGCAGCTCTGTAGTGTCACCGTCCCTCCGTCCCCTGTGATCCGATGCATCTGCCTCTTTGTGAGCGGCCTCGGCAGATGAATGACGCCTTTATGCCGACCTTCCCCGCCAAGAATATGCTTCATTGTCACCAAAGTGGGACGCGGAGAGACGGGACTCGACCTCCATCGCCTCATCCGTCCATCTCGGGCCGCGCTGGACACGCGACCTCTGATTCACGAGGAGCTGGTAGAACTCGGGGCGACGGGCGGCGGCTTACGGCTTCTCGGCGGAAACCGCGCTCCGAGCAGGATGTTTGTCCTTTTCGCTCTCGACTTGCCGCAGTGGCATTAAGGACGTCCGGGGTGGGAGGGGACGCTTTATATCTCATGTTAGCTGCTTCATGTTTGCATTCTCCCAGCAGTCTTGTCTGTTATCTGTTGCAAGTCAATAGATTAGGTAAGCTAACGGCTAACATCATCATGAAACAGGACAGAAACGTACCTCAGCCGTTCCTCCTGTTATTGGCAAAGCTGCACAATCATGATTAAAACAGTGATCGTTTATGGATTTTAGGGGCAAAATATCTGCATGACACGTCTACACATACATAAACTAGGGCTGGGACTCATGAGCATGTAGGAAATAGAGCATCAGGTCCAGTATGTTTGTCTATATGGTTGATTTTTTGTTGTTGATGACGAGCACATCGAGAGGACAGAAAACAATGCCTCAGCTTCGATCAAATAGATTTTCAGCGTCGAGTTGTGTGCAGCAGGTTTTCAGATCTAACTCTGGGTAAGTAGGTTTTTGTCTTTGTTGAAAACGGCCCTTAAACAGTTTCTTCAGGACGGATCTCGCAGTCGGAACATGCACAAAGGTCGAGGTCGCTCTAAAACACCCTCTGCAGTGAGATAAAGCTCAAAGGTTGGACTTGTCTTCACCCGGAGGCCTGTCCGGATTTTTATAAAACACAATCATCTCACATTTCATTCATTTTCTGCTCTTACTTTGTGTTTTCGGTGCTGAATGTGGTATTAATAAAGACAAAAACTCTGCTCCAATTACACAAAACACAAGCGACCCGGTGTTGCCCCTCCGCCACTGCAAACACGGTTTTATTTGCCCGCTGGATTCCTGCTGGGTTAATTGAACAAGCTAACGGCAAACGATCGGCACGCGGTGACGATACAATAGTGTGGGACCTGGAAATGTGTGGCTGTAACTTATCGGGGAGGTGAGGACGGCGGAAAGCAGCAGCAGCATGAAAAGCACTTTTCTGTAGCAGCTCCCAGGGAGCCTGTTAAGCTATTCACGCTGTGCTCGGTTAGAAAGGCAAACACAACCTCCAACAAACAAGCTCCAATCAGGGGGAAAGCAGAGGCGTGAGCGCTGCTCCGCTTCGGCCTGAGCAGCGTTTGATTCCTTCCTTCTGATCCTGATAAAGATGATAAAGAGCCTTTTGTTTGTTTTGTGTTTTTTTTAATCCCGACACGCAGATCGGATCGACCGCTCGTGTTTTCACCGCCGCCATGAGAAGCAGGTCAAAGCGAAGGTTAGCTCGTGTTGTGAGTGGGCGGCATTAGCGCGCTAACACAACACGCGTATATAGCAGCTAATCTCTGGAGCAGCCAATTAGCACCTAAAGTCACCTAATTTTGTAGCAGCAACACAAAGCAAAGACGTTTAGCGTGTTGGCTAACTCGTAGCGGTGGGAATGCAGCTGGCGTTATTTTTAGAGGTACGGAGGCATCTGTGAAGCATTAGGCCGCAAAGGAGGGGCAGAATCCAGGGAGGATGAAGAGCACAAGCTGAGGGTCCAGAGTCGAACCGGTGACCCGAGTCCCCGCGGCTGAAACCGAACCCTTCCCTGGAGGCGAGCGGCTCCGGCTGCCAGCGCTGCTCCTGGAGGAGGAAGCCGGGGGTGAAAGGCGACGTGTAGAAAACACACGGCCAGGACGCTGCTTTATGTGTAAAACCTGGAGGCCAGGCAGTAAAGAGACGGTGTGTTTTTGCAGAGGCGACGCTGTTCTCCTGCGTCCTGGTGACAGATTACCGCACGCGCAGATGCTGCGATGCTTAATTATTCATGCAGAAACACACACAATTAAAAATGGATGTCAGTGTGACGGCGGCGGCGTTTTAATGACTGAGTCTGCGGATCTGTGGACAGAAACGCCGACATGTGGCCCGGTTACACGCTCTCACACGTGTGTCGTCACACTTTCCATCAAACGCTGACGTTCGGTCACAGCTCCGTGAAGCAGCAGCACTTTGGCGAACGTCTGATCAGCTCCACCGCTCCGAGCTCTCAAATCGAAGCAGACGTGAGTCCGGGTCCGTGTGGATCAAAGGTCGGCAGCGTTAGTCGAAGCAGCAACGTCTCACGATTACACGCATGAAAACCACTTGTGTGTTTTGGTGTCGCATCCTTCGACCAGTTCAAGTCTCTGTCACGGCGCTCCTTCACCAGCTGACGATGCTGCTGACGATGTCGCTAAGTTAAAATGCTCTTAAATAGAGAAAAATCAACACCCTATTATATTATATGACACCCAAAGTTACCCGACTAATTTAAATATTAACGTTAAGACCCTACAATATTTTAAATATTAAAAAATTTACCTGAGTAATTTGAATATTAAGGTTTAGATCCTACAATATTACCCATTATACAAATTTACCTGAATTTTTAAAAATATTAAGTTTATGATTCGATGATTGTCTTTATGATATAAATTGTTATTAAATATACAAAGATGCCTGACTAATTTAAATATCAAAATCTTACATTATTTTGAATAGTACAAAATTACCAAACAGTTTTAAATATTAATTTTAAGACCCAACAATACCTTTATAGTAAAAATGTACCTGAAAATGTAAATATTCAGTTTAAAGTTCTATGATCATCTCTAGCATAGAAACTGACGTCACTTATTTAAACATTAAATACGCTACAATATAATATATTATAGGAAACTACCTCATTTAAGTATCAGACATCAAATATTATGACACTACAGTTTTATTTATTTTGTCATTTACCTTACAAGTTGTAGTACTAAGATTATACAATATTTAAAATAATATAAATTAATCTGAGTAATTTAAATACTAAGGTTAAGACCCTAGAGTGTTATTTATTATACAATTTTACACGACTAATTAAACTATTATGGTTAATGAGCTGCGATGTTATGCGCTACATGATTTACCGGACAATATTAAACTTTAACATGTTATAATATCAGTTCATTTTAACACCCGACACTATTACAAATAATACAAATGTACCAGATTTATTTAAATACTAGGACACTAAAGTATTATTTATTTTTATACATAATTTATGTGACTGATTTAAAAAGAAAAATGTTAAACACCTGCAATATTATTTATTATATAAAAAGATAAATATGTAGGATAAGACCTTATAGTACTATTTATTAAAAATATCTGCCTAATTTAAACGTTCAGAAACAACAATATTGTAAATAATACAAATTTACCAGATACATTTAAATATTAAGACCTCACAGTATTATTTATTGTCCATCATTTATGTGACTGATTTCAAATTTGTGGTTAAATACCTGCAATATTATTTATTTTATCATTTACCTGACTAATACAAATAAATAATATCATCATACAACATATTTTTAATAAATAATGTGAAAAGGATGAGACCATATAATATTATTCATTCAAATATTTGCCTAATTTAAATGTTCAGACCACAAAGAATACACATTTACTCACTGATTTGACCCGACAATCATATAAAATAATGTTTTAATAACACTTATACTCATTATACAGATTTGCCTTACTAATGTATATGTGTTAAAGTAAATAACCTACAATATGATGTACTATACAAACTACCTACTGATTTAAAAATGAGATTTAGATCCCACAGTGTTGTACAAACCAGCCTTCATCGTCCTCATATGACTCCGTCTCTGTTGCATAATCAAAACACTTTGATCGCCCTCGAGAGGAGGACAAACTCGACGTTGCCGAGAGTTTTAGAAATCAAACACCTCTTTTTGAACTAAACATATGTTAAACATCCAACAGCGAAGCTTCACCACAATAATAATAATAATAATAATAATAATTACACCTTTTCTTGCAGAGCGGCGTCGAGTCGACAGAAATCACCGTTAAATTTGTTCTTCATACGAATAAATCAGCAAAAGAAGCCGAAAAAGTGGAGCAGCGGCTTTACTAATTAGAAGGACGCGAGCGTGTCGGCAGATAAAGCGCTAATCAATTTGTTTACAAGCATTAGCATAATGGATGGAACCTAACGAGTCTGGGCGGCGTCCTGCTGGTAAATAAACACATCTCCAGATTATAGCCGGAGCCTCTTCTACCCCCGCCTCACCCCCGGACCTCTAAAAGCCCTCCGGAGGCCCAGATGACCCTCCACCTCTGAGGCCACGACAGGACGGAGGCCCGGTGTGAGAATGAACGCTCCACACGGAGTTCAGGGAATCAATTAACCTCGACACGATGCGCACACGAGAGGACGTGAACAAATCTCCCCCCGCCGCATGTTTATCAACCACTAATCAAGATCACAGCACAAACAGCCTCCCAATCGATTATTCACCTTTTCCATTCGTCTCCTGATCGTTTCATTGATACAAACGTCCGTCACGGTTCCTGCCGAGAAACGAAACGACGCCCTCAGATGTCTTAATTTATCCAAACGACGAGAGATGTTCAGAAAAGCAGCACATTGAAGAATCTGGAACCACAGCTGCATGAAAAATGACTAAAATCTTTAATTTTTCTGTCAAACACTGTAAAGAAATACTAGTAACAAAATCTAAAAATAATAAAAATGTGAGAGCAGCAGTCCCAGACCCCAAATGCTCAATACTGTAATGTTCAAATGATGTAAAAATGGCAGAAAATGACAGCAAATTTCTGTCAAATTATTAGATTTTTCACAGATTTGGCATTTTTTTTTCTTTTAAGGTCAGCATGTAATTTTTTTTTTTCTGCGATTTTACTGTTATCTGTAATTTAACAAAACAGGGATAAACAATCTATGAAATAACAGTTAAAATAATGACAAAACTCCTATTTTATTCCCATTTTATGCAACTAAGTATTCATGCATAAATAATACGAGTTTAAAAAGAATTTGCTGTTTTTTTGTCGTTGTTTTTTAAAAAGAAAAATCCTTAATATACTTATTTACTTTTTTAAAATCCTGGATTTAAGTTATAATATCACACTGACTACAAATAATAATAAAGCTGGAAAATGTTCACATTAGAGCATTTCAGAAAGGTACAAATAAAAAGTTTGGCTTTCGTGTATAATATAAATAGTTTTCTTTCACGATTTGAGTTCCTGTTTAACTTCAAACCTACAAACTAAATCACATTAACCGACCGCTCAGCTCCAGGTACAGGTATTCATTAGATGAGATTTGTTTTCCTGTTTTAATTTTTTAAAAAAACAACATATTTTTGTCACATTTTTCTGCAGCACCTCTTCCATCTAAAATTCTTCGTTTTAGCGCCTGTCTCTTTAAGAAGCCACTCCTCTGCTCTGATTGGTCAGAAATGACTCCGGTAACAAAATTAACCAAACTCTCTGCAGGCGATATGCAAATGAGCCACATGATGATGTCGATACGTCGCGGAAGACAAGCTGAGACTTTAAACGAGCTGTTTCAGGCAGGTTTAACGTGACTTTTAACGTGCACAAAAAAGCAGAAATATCAACCCCAGATAGCATCATGTGGGTCTTTAAGTTCCACCTGCTTGAATAAAGACAAACAGGTGAGTCTCCTGTGAACACCAGCACCAGAACTGGACCCACTTTACACCAACACGTTAACACCCACTTACTCCTGATTAACACCCAACCTGTCACCAGAGGTAACCCCCCGCCACTCGAGGAATCCCCCCCCGAATCCGACCAATCGCGTGGCTTCCCGTCTTATCCGGGTAATAATCTGCTAATCTTGCAGCATCTCCCTCCTCCAAGGTCAAAGCCTATTGTTATTCATGCGGAGGTCTGGCGACGGGGGCATGATGAATGATGATAGCGTCACCCGAGTCTGACGCGGCGGTGGCCTGTGGAGGGCAGCGGCCGATGCTTTCATCATGGCTGAAATGCGGCATGCGCATATTAATAGAGAAATTTGTCAGCGTTATGGTGTGCCGAGGACAGATAATTCCATTTAGGCTGATAGTTATATGATTACCAACCGTGGGCCCCGGACAGATAAAACAAATCACTGGCCGCGTCGCCGTGCAAATTGACTCGATAAAAATGCAAGATGTGGGGAAAAGTGGCCGAGAGAGGAAAACTAACTAGAAGGAGGAGGGAGGGGTAGAAAAGAGACGAGGATAGCTGCTGCGGTGGAAACAGGAAGAGCAGGAGGCATAAATAGAGAAAGAAGGACATGCAGAGAAAGACTCGGGGAATGTGGCCAGACACTGGATGCATTTATAGACGGAGGGAAGCCCCGGGGAGCTTCGGAAACATGTGTCCGTGTTGGGAAGTACGCCACCATGTGGACAGTTTCCAGACGGGACGATAACAAGCGGGGGTTATTCTGCTCGTTGGTATTTAAAGGACGGTTAGACAGGTTTTTACCCAACACTTGAAAAACACTCACGGGTTCGTATGTGCATCGAAACAGTATTTGGGTTCTGTGATTGTTGAGTGGAGGAAAAATGGG
>NW_007577872.1:336890-358455 GCF_000690725.1 Stegastes partitus | reverse complement strand
TTTTTCTTCTCTTATCGTAAGATCGTCACTATTGTTTTTGTAGCTTCTTTAAATCTAAAATAATCTTGTGCAACGTGATTATTTCCCACATCCAGAGGAATCCGCTCAGTATCTGAATTTCTGTTCAATATCTTCTGCATTTCTTGTTTATTTCATTTTTCTGCTGATGCCTCCACATTTTTTTTCTCCTTTTGCTGCAAACTTCCGCGCTGTGGCATCAGTGAAGGATCGTCTTATCTGTTCGGTGCCACAAAGCTCCAGCGACAAACTCTTTTGCAAACAACGAGAAAAAAAAAAAAAAAAAAAAGCAGCTAAATTTAAAATCCAATAAACTTCCAAAAGCAGCGAGCGATTGCAGGAGAGTGACATCAGCTGCAGTTCTTCTCCCTGCAGACGGGAGGCGCTCGGGCGCACGGGAAGCCGGTTTCCGACGGAGGATCTGGACCCTTTTTCTCAGCTTTGATTGATGGCATTGATTCCTGTGCTGCACTTCCAGGCATGTGGCTCCTTTTTCTAATCAGATCATAGTCAGAAAATTCAATCCTACGCGGCCGAGCAGCAGCACGCTGGCTGTTGCCGGGGCCCGATGAGGTTTTATGGCGGTGGGGGGATAAAAAAAAAAACAAGACGTAAAGACGACGCCGAGGTCAGATGGAGCAGCTCGCTTTAACCGGAACGCCAATATCAGGAATCAGCGGCCTTTCACTCCCCCCCCACCTCCGACTCTGACCTCCTCACCTCCCAGGGGGGGACTCCCATCCCTCTTCCCTTCCCCGCCTCCCTCCTTCCTCATTTTCCAGGAAGTGATAAAGTGTACACATTTCATCACCCTGGTAGCTACAGCTGTCACTGCCCGGCTCTATTCATCACACTCACGTACAGTCCGGCCCTCCCAAAGCTATTACTGTAGCCGGGCCCGACCTGACAACACCCAGTGAGTAAGTGTGTGAGTCAGACGTCGCATCTGGGTGAGCGAGTGCATCCATGTAAGGTGACGGCGGGAAGAAGAAGAAGAAAAAAAAAACAGAGCTGAGAGCTGTAAAACGGAGCTGAAAATAACCCCCCCACCGACAGACAGAAACCATCCTCCCGCTTCTCTTTGGGTGCAAACGTTTTGAAAGCATGAAGCGTTCGGATCGATAGACGCGTCCTCGCAAAACACTCGGAGCGCTTAACCCCGCCGACGCCGAGGCGATCCGAACAGAGAGGCGGCTCATCCATTAAGGCCCGAGCGAGTGTGAAGGAGGCGGGAGGCTGGGAGGAGAGAGGGAGGGATGCTTCATGACTCCGGCACAATGGGAAGGAGAGGATGAGGCGGGATGAGGAGGAGCAAGGTGGGGACAAAGGAGCGCTGAAGGAGGCAAACAGCCGGCTTTACAATGAGAATATGGCATAAATACGGGCTTGAAAAGGGAAAACAGGTCGATAGATGGTCGATATGCTCTCGTCCGAAAAGTCTCCGGTTTTACTTTCATCAGAAGAAAACCTCTACATCAGCCTTCTGGGGTTCATCCATTACTTCTGTGGGAGGAACAAACTACCTCAACTTTCAAGTTTTCGCAGCTTCAAACTCTCCAAACCTTATATAACGTTTACTAAATGTTATTTCGGCTCCAAACAAGCATCTGTCCGTATCATTTCACTAAATGTTACAGGCTTCAAGTAGCTGCAGTACCTAGTTGCACCACCAGGGGGAGCCGCTTGTTTTTTTAGTACCGTAGTGACCATTATGACAAAGACTTGTACGAGGCTTACTCACATCAGGCTACTGAGCAGATTTAAAATCCACCAAAATTAACTAGTAGTATGTTTATACGTTACAGTGGTATGTTATGTATATCATTTCATTATATTATATTATACACTTCAAGTAGCTGTAGTACCTGGTTGCACCACCAGGTGGAATCTCTTGTTGTTTAGTACCGTAGTGACCATCATGACAAAGACTTGTATGAGGTTTACTCACATCAGGCTACTAAGCAGATTTTAAATCCACCAAAATTAACTAGTAGTATGTTTATACGTTACAGTGGTATGTTATGTATATCATTTCATTATATTATACACTTCAAATAACTGTGGTATCTGATTGCACCACCAGGGGGAGCCTCTTGTTGTTTTGTACCGTAGCAACCAAAGGAACACCATGACAAAGACTTGTACGGGGCTTACTCACTTCAGGATACCGAACATATTTTAAATCCACCAGGATCAACTCGCAGTACGTTTTTATGTTGCAGTGGTTTATCTGATGCCTGTTTTTCACATTTTAAATTGTTTTATCAAACATTTCAACCAATAATGGATCAATCTGTAACGTAAGTTGAGCACAGTTTACATTTCTGCTGTTGCTATTTTAGTCAACAAACACATCTGGTCTTAAGTATTAAACAGTACGAGGCTCCACCTGGTGGAACAACCAGGTACTACAGCTGATCTGCAGTGCACTCTTTAACATGCATATAGAAAAATACAGGTTTTCATCACCTTCTGGAGCTTGTGGAACAACAGTACACCCTACGTTCTAACACTACATGTCAAGATAGTGTCCTAGTGGGGCTTTAACAACAAGCACGTGCACTGGACTGACGTAAATGAATGTACTTGAATTGCGTATTAGATTGGAAAATAGATACTAAAAATGTAATGACTTGGATTGGACTAGGGGCAAATATACCAACCTACTGTGCATGCATGGAAAGGAGTATAACAACAACAAATACTGTAAAGGAGTATGATCAAGGGTTGGTGTTGCTGTTGAGTTTCCAGAATGTGATATCTTTGGAAAGTCCTGCTTCAAACGGCGACGGCCTGAAGCTGCAACACTCGGCTTTGATGCAAACCAACAGGTGACGTCACATCTTCTACATTCTCCAATGGATCTACAGCATCCAGGTGACCTTTAACAACACTAAAACTACCACCTCTGAGTGGAGCTGCCCCCGTCGACCAACCGATACGAACCAGACTGATCCTGGAATGAGGAAACCCAACCGTCAGGTCAACGAATGTCCTTTTTGTTTCCTATTAAGCTGAGAAACCCGGAGACGCGAGCAGCGAACAAGAATCCCGAGTCGCAGCTGGAGTTTTTCTAAGTCTCATTATCGGCTTTCCACACGTTCCGCTTTCGGGCGCGGCGGCTCAAAGTTGATGGGAATTTGTTGCCATTCGCTTTTCTTTCTAATTAGCGCTCGGCGGCAAACGGTGTCGACTCATCAAAACGACGGCCCATTATGCGGCGTGAGAGGAGAGGAGATAAATACGCACTATTGAGAACATTTGGAGATTATCAGCAGCCTCCTGGCAGCCTGTCAGACGCTTTAAAAAGATAACGAGCAGCTGGAACATCTGCAGACTTGTTGTGCGGTTGTCTGGGTGGAGACAGGACTAAGCTGTGAAGATGTGGAGGTGGAACGGTTACGTCTCAAAAACACCACTTTTAAATGTAATTATGAATTCAATACAGAAACAATTATTGGATTTGATTGTGGATTAAATACAGAAACTGTTTCTTCAGATTTTGGTGAGTGGTTCACATTGGTGCAACCTTTTTATTTTAATATTTCAGTTTGTTTATGTGGGAACAAAACCTATTACGACGGTTGGTATCTGGAGTTATGCATGAAAGCTAATCCTTACTAAATTTTAAAAAAAGGAAAACAGTAAAGAAAAAATCAAAAACAACCTTGTTTTTTTTTATTTTTAGCTTTTTGAATGATTCACTGTTATTTGTTTTGTTGAATTACAGGTTAAAAACGAGTAAAATCACTCAAAAAAGATGGACATTTTTCATTTTTATGTAGTTTTTAAGGGAATTTTACAGTAAATTTACCATCGTTACTGCACTAAACAGATCTCGTCATGTTAAATTACACATTTTTTTTTCTGTTATAATACAAATTCTAATATATTTATGGTGCTTTTTAATTATTTAGATGATAATCTGTAAACCTCCACTATAGTCCTGTCATTTAAAGGTGGTTACTGTTGTATAAGTTGTTTTTTTTTTTCAGTTTAAATTTATTTTTTAAATTAAATTACAGGGCTGCAAGGTGGCGCAGTTGGTAGCACTGTTGCCTCGCAGCAAGAAGGTTGCCGGTTCGCGTCCCGGTGGGGGCACCAGAATCTTTCTGCGTGGAGTCTCCATGTTCTCCCCGTGCAGCGTGGGTTCTCTCCGGGTTCTCCGGCTTCCTCCCACACAGTCCAAAAACATGTTGAGGTTTGTTAATTGGTGATTGTAAATTGTCCGTAGGTGTGAATGTGAGTGTGCTTGGTTGTCTGTCTCTAAGTGTAGCCCTGCGATGGACTGGCGACCTGTCCAGGGTGTCCCCTGCCTTCGCCCTAAGTCGGCTGGGATAGACTCCAGCCCCCCATGACCCTAATGAGGATTAAGCGGTGTATAGAAGATGGATGGATGGAAATTAAATTTACCTGTTAAAATGCAGCTTAAAATGAAAAAAAAATTAAGGTTAACCGGCAACAGTTTTGTTGTTTATTTCCATTTCGTTAAATAACAAAACAAAAAATGTTTAAAAACAAAAAATAAATATAAAATAAATTTAATATATGAACAAAAATGTAAGAAAGCTGAAAAAGTTCCTGAAGAAAATCTGATTGGAGCACGTTAATAAAATAAAATAAAATAAAATAAAATAAAATAAAGTTTGTTAACTTAGACACATTTGTTTCTAATTATTTGTTTAATAATGTAGAAAAACTAGTTGAAACAAGTTAATTGTTCATGTTTTGACTAATTAACGGTGATTCTGGGTGTTAATTAACAAAAGATCTGAATAAATAATATAAATACGTATAAAATAATATAATAAATGTGACTGTTTGGTTGATGAGCTCATTGCAAACCTGTGAAAGCTTCACCACTCTGTGACATTTTAGTGCTTCAACCAGGCAACAACTCGTTGATCTTCTCGGCGAATCAGAGTCAAGAGTCAAAATCCTCCAGTTAAACTTTCATATCGCATCAATAATTCAAAGCCTGTTAACGAAGAGTTCTGAGTCGAGACCTCCAGTATTTAAGCAGCTCATGAAAAATAAAGTGTAAAAAACTAAGCCGGTTATTTCAAACATTTAATCCACGACTCACTCTGTCTCACGTTGTCGCTGCAGGCTGCTGCTTTGTTCCTCTCTTGTCAGCCAGCAACAACAGAAAACACAGATTTCAGCTGAATATTACAGTTTTAGGGGTTTTTTTTAGAGCCAGAATAGGAGGAAGATCTCTATTAAACAGAACATTAAATCAATATAAACCTCCAGCACAAGTTCTGCATCAAGTCCTGCACGTAAAGACATAAATATATTAATATATTGAATATAGCAGATCATCTAATAAACGTTTGGATTCAACATGTTCAAGGATTTTTTTGTATTTTTTTCCAGTTTCTACAATAAAACTGAAGACAACAAAACTGTTTAATAATAAATAAAATATGAAGTCATGTGCCATATGCCAGGAAACACAAAGTTAAATTAAGATTATCCACTTTTTTTCAGTCAGATGTACATGAATCACTAGAATCCTTTAAAATAAAAAGTTTCCAACGGTCCTTGAACTACTCATCTGTGACACTCAGCTTAAAATCACTTTATCGACACATCTGGTTTAAAAATTCAACAACAAAAAAAGTCTTTGCACTAATAGGATTCTGTAAAAAACTAAATATTCTGCAGTCCTTGGTGCAAAAATGAAGCCATGAGGGGCTGAACTGTAAAGAACAGACACACCACAAAAAATCAGCCACTTTTCAGCCAGTATCTCAATCTAATCTTTTATTTACTTCTTAAATCTTTTATTTCTTTTTATATATATTTATCTTTTACTGAGCAAATTTGCATTTTATTTTGTTTCTACTTGCACTGAAAATAGGAGAAGCTCTCCAATCTCATTGTACAGCATAATGACAATAAATGGCATTCATTCATTCATTCATTCATTCATTCATTCATTCAGAAGTATGGAAACAAACTTAATATGTGGATGCTTGGAAAAATGCTGCACATGTTAAACAAATATTCAAAGAAATCCAACTACACTCAGTAACTTTCCTTTGATCCTGTGACTACAGCAGACACTTTCTTTCTACTTCTTTTGGTTTTTACACAATCTGGTTAGAGATGAAGGGATCTAATGAGATATTGGCGATTTTAAGCTGAGTTTTGGATCATTTTCTTTCAGGAACAGGCTCATCTCAGATGATTAGTCCAAGGACTGCTGGGAAGTCTGGTCATTCTGTCTGTTTCTACAGTTTCTGGCTGATTAATGGTGTTAATTTTTGCAGATTTTTTAAATACAACATGCCTCTCAGGTTTCACAGGGTTAACAGTTACGTCTTCGCTTTTGTTCTTCTGTGTGGAAAATAGTAAAATGTAATAAAAAGAAGCCCTGAATAATAAGATGTTTGATTGGCGCTGTTCACACACTCCAACACGACGGATTACAATCCGCCTCCAGCAGTTAGTTCATCTTTCTCACTTTTCTTCCTCCACAGCTCTCAGGACTCGAACGCTCCTCCAATCACGACTTTAAATCATCTCATTCCTCAACATCCCCCCCCTCCTTTTTCCAATTATTCTTTTTTTTTCATTTATGGGTAGGGAATGAAGGGAACCCATCCAATTTAGCCGTGACACAAGTCGAGTCCTCGGGATGGTGACGTCTAACTAACCATTAACTGAGCACGGCGTTCTGGGTTTTTGTTTTTTCTATTTTCTTCCGTCGCGAAGCCGAAGGAGAGCCGGCAGCGATGCAGAGGAGCCAGAAGAGGTCGAGGCTCCGTTTGATCTGAATCTGACCAGAGAGCAGCGTTTCCTCGGGCTTCATGCACACAACAGCCTCAGTGTTTGTCTGTGCGCTGACAGAAAACGTCTTTTAAAGTGTGAGTCTGACCTCGGTTTGTGTGTTTTCACTGCTTACACTCACTCGTGTTGCTTTGTGGCTGGTTTCTTTGTTTTATTTCACCTTATTCGCTGATATATAAATATTCTAATGCCTCTTTTATTGGGAGCTGTGCATCCCTCGTCATTAAGAAATGTTCCCGCAACTTTTTTCTGACGTTATCTACAAGTTCTATTTCTGTTTTAATGATAGTTATCGAGTCAAACTATGCTCCTATAAAGGTTGAAAGTTAACTGGGACGTAAACTACGACATTCAGAGGATCTTTGGAGAACGTTATCAGAGTATTTTTAAAAGCGTTTCCAAGACGTTATCAAGGTTTCAGACGATTTTTACAAAATGTTCTTGCAGTGCGATACACAAAAACGGTGCCTGCGATAATCTGAGGATGTTTAAATTGATGTTGTTGATGCAACACATGGTTAAACGTTTCCACAACGTTCCACGGTAACGGAAGAAAGATGTTCTCAATGCAACATTCAGGACTGTTGTCGCCAAACGTATTTACAGCATCTTCAGAGAATCAACCTTGAAGAAGAAACTTCCTGCTGAAAACGTTACCAGAACGTTTTTAGAGTAAAGAAAGCTGCAGCTGGGCGGCTCGACTGAGCAAAATTAAAACAGATGTAGATGTCTTAAATGTTTATGGAGCACAAGGACTCATTTGGCTGCTCACATTTTAAATAAAGTTATTTGGAGAAAACGTGAAATATTATTAAACAAACCTTTTATCAGATTAAAGAGTTTGAAACCAATGTTTCTGTGAGATTGTTCCACATAAATTATCTGAAGGCTTTTCTTTTTTACTAGCTTATTTTTGCAAACACCAAATATTATTTAATAAAGGTTGCAATTTTTTGTTTTTTTGCCCTTTTCTGTTTTCTGAGTGCACGTCAGTGACGGTCGATGTTTTCTTTGCGGTCAGGCGGAGAGATTTACTCACACTGATGTCTGCTTAAAAACATTCTGCACATCGCTGCAGGACAAATATTCAAATATTCCTTTTGGTCACTTGCTTTTATCGTTTGCTTGTGCAGGCATAAAGACTCACATGTGACGAGCTTTTTGTGCAGCATTCAGCTGATAAAGCTCATCGTGGAGGCTGGTGGCCAAACACAGGACTGTACACTCCTGTGTCCTCTACAGTCAAACCACTTCATTAAACGCATGGTTGCATGATTTAAAAAGTCTAATTTACTGATGCCGACAAACATTTAAAGTTGCTTAAAGAGTTGAGTTGACACAACAATGTGGATAAGTTGGTGTTTTTCTGTGTTAATTCATTTCAAGTTGGAGTAAATGAATCAAATTAGCTGAACTCTTCTAAACCTTGACTTCAGTTATGCTGCTAATGATGACTGGTCATTTAAAATATCACTAAAATTCATCCAACTCAACGTATGATTTCATTACAGGTCGTCATAATCCAGAAAGACAGATGCAAACTCTTGCCCTATTTATTTATTTGTTGTGGGAGAATAAACATTTGTTTTGAAGCTGTCCTCGAACGAACCATTAACTGAACCGGATATTATTCATTTATTACACATAAATAATACTTAATTTGTTATATTTCCAGTTGCTATGTTTTTTGTTTTGAGCTTACTTTCTTTTTAGTCATTTTTTCTTGGCTTGTGTTTTTTCTTGTACTTGGTAAAGTTCATCTTTTGGGTGAAAATTCATTCATGCAAACGTTAACTACAGAGTTTTTTCTATGCTGCTACAGGGTAACTAATCCTGACACAATAATAGCCCCTAAAAAAAAGTCTATCCCACGATTTTATTGCCTTTTTTTCCCTGAAAATTCTACGTTTTGCTCTCTGAAGTGTTTGGATTAACTCTCTTGCATCTCTTCTTTGTCTATATATCTACCATCTATTCAATATTCCGTCCACCTCTGGAACAAAAACATATGGAATACGTATTTTTCCACCTTTTTCTGCTAAACTCTACAACTAAAAACCCATTTCAAAGTTATATTTCCTACCTGAAATCTACAGAAAAGGTCGTAACTTGTGGAGTAAAATTTGCACAAATGGTTTTGTTGCTGCTCCTGTGAGTTGTGGAGTTCCTCAAGGATCGATCTTTGTGCCTCTGGTTTTCTTCCGCTACGTGAGTCTTTGATCGTTATTAACTCGCCGTGTCCTGCTGCGTTTGTCCACAGCGAACCCTCCGTGCAGCACGGCTCCCGCGTAGGCATCCGTTTAATTTGAGCGGATGTAAATTAAGTATTTAAAGTGAGCCTGGGCACCGCTGAGCGCCACAGATGGAGGTTAACAGACTGTGTGCGACGAGGGCAGCGTTTACGCACATTATTGATGCTCCACATGTATGGCTTCATCTCCCCACAGTCAGATTAATGCGATTTCTTTATGCACCGAAATACTCTGGCGAGAAAGAGAGTAGAGGGAGAGAGAGATGTTGTAGAGAAAAAAAATGGATTGAAAGTGAAGAAGATGAAGGGCATGAGTCAAAGAAAGACAAGTGGAAAGAAAAAAAAGAGAGATGAGAAGGCAGGTAACACGGGAAGCTGTGCGGACGGCGAGGGAACGAAAGCTGTTGATCAAAGAACGATTGCGTTGGCGGCTGTGTTCGTAACCTTGAGCTGTCTCGTCAATTAAACGTACTTGAATTCATGAGGGCGAGTTAGAAGCAAAGAATTAGAGGAGGAGGAGGAGGAAGAAGAAGAAGAAGAAGAAGAAGAAGAAGAAAAGGGAGGAGGGGATGCTCTGTAGCTGGAAAACTCTGCAGACAGAGGTCACTAAGAGAGGAGGAGAAGCGAAATACTGAGAAAAGTAATTAAAATACAAAAAAGGAAAAAAAAAAAAAAAGAAAGCAAGAAAAGACATAGCCTGGATGTAGCTGCAGCGCCTCGGGTGCAGCTGTCTCTCTGCATACAGGAGCACATTACAAATGAATAGTGCGATACTGGCATTTGAGGTTTGGAGAGGAGAGTGTTCTCTAATTAAAAACTACCCAAAGGGGCTATCTCCCTGCTATGAAACAAGTCGTTCTCCTCCTCCCAATCTCGCATCCATCAACTCCTCTCTCCCCACCGCCCGGCCTGGCAGGAGGCTTTAGCAGTGAGAAAGAGCTGATTTGGGAATAGAAGTGGGAACAGACAGAGAGGTAATGAGCTTAGCCACTGTACAATCATGCAGCATTTTTTAGTTTTTTTTTTGTTGGGTTGGAAAGATGCAGAAGACGACGCAGAGAGCCGCCAACATCTGTGCAACATTATCACTCTCCGGTTTAGCTCGCCGTTAGCATCACGTTGCGTAACGTAATTAGCAGCAACAAGTTTACACACCGTCTGCATGCATGTGAGCGTCTGCACGGACTAATCCAGGTTGGAGGCCAAAGTAAACGAGCTGCCAGTGCTGCGGTGGCATCTCACTTGTAAACCTGGGCAATAAAAACAGCCACGTAGGGAAAGAATACCAGATCCTCCCAGTTTAAATCCCCATAAAGTAGAGCTGTCGAAGTTTGCACCCAATTTAATCCAAGAGTGTATTCCCAGATAATACACACTTCAACTAGATTAAAGTTATTAAAATCAATCTGCCGTATATGCTTGACAACTGAATAGCTCTAAAAATAAATAAATAAAAATGCATTTTTGCATCCAGGCTGTTGCTTAACGTTCCAATAATGGTTGCAAACCTTCTAAAGCTCCAGTAGGACACTGTCTGAAACGTAGTGCTAGAGGGTAGGATGTAATGTGGCTCCACAAGCTCCACAAGCTGGAGAAAACCTGTTTTCTCTACATGCATGTCAGTAAATATATTGTAGATCAGCTGTAGTACCCGGTTGTTCCACCAGGTGGAGCCTCGTACTAATTAATACTGTAGAGACCAGAGGAGGCGTCATCATGATGGCAAGCGTAGAGCACTGTGGGCGTTTAGCTAGCAACGGGCACCTCGACAAGACTTCTGTGTCATGTAATGATGTGCAGCCAGAACTTGAGGCTAAAACAAGCTGAGATTAACTAAGTCAGAGTTTCTACATCACAGCTGCGCAAGTCAGATCAGATTACATAATAAAAACAGCAGCAGGAGAAACGTGTGCTTTGTTTAATCTGTGTTACCAACGAATCCATTCTTGATCGATAATGCTGCTGACTATTGATTTAGAAAGCTTCACAATTAGCATTCCAAGCTTCTTCCTGCAGTGACCAGAGGAGGCGTCACTCAGACTACAGGTCAGTTCATGTTGGCAAGCGGAGAGCATTGTGGGAGTTTAGCAGCAACGGGCACCATGACAAAGACTTCTGTAAAGCTGAATGACCTCCAGCCAGAGCTAATGCATTTATTCTTTTAATGCGAGGCACCCTGCCTGCCACACCTCGTCCTGTACCGTTATGATAATAGTGGATGTAAACAAAGACATAGACTTGTGCAGATTCAGTAAAACAATGTCGTGATTTTGATATATGACATCCCTGACGTCGGCCACACCTGTTCCCTCACTCCAAAAGATCAAGAGCTAGCAAGAGCTAATCCAGACACAGCCGCTAGCCCTCGCTAGCTTTGTAAAATGCCTGTTTAACAGTTTCAATGGGAGGAACCCACATGCACTAAAACACAGAACAAAGAAGCTGTGATGGTGTAACTTCAGTCTGTCCTAAGAACGTCATTGCTTCACCAAATCTTCACGTAGCATTGTTTGCTGCTGTATCGATGTCGTATTTGTGTCCAAAACCTCACATATTGCCTCTGTAAAGTGTCTTTCAGCGGCTGTAGCAGAAACAGTGACACAGAATTTCCACAAACATCGTGCAAAAGTGGAAAAAAACAGTCAAACAGTCGAGGAACAGACTCGGTAATGTCAGAAATATGCACCGTCAGCAAACACGAGCTTAAAATTAGTCATGTAAGCTCCATGTCAGAGCAGAACAAGCTGCAGTGTGTTGTAACCGTAAACCCCCCAACAGATTACTGAAATTAAACGTTTCATTTGTGAGAGGAAGATTGGGACATGTCTCCTTCATGAGCTACACGGTGGATATTGATGCTATTTTTCCTCCCAAAACTGAATCCAGAACCAATTTCAGACTTCGTGTTTTCGCTGCGAGTCGCACCCACATCCAGTCGCTGCTAATGATCGGTTGGGGAGACAATTTCCAACCGCCCACGCGCTCGCTGTCAGCGAACCTGCCGCCACGGTAATGACGGCGTTGCTGCAGAGCACAACACAAATCAAGCGGCGGATTAGTCCACGCGTGGAGCATCTGTGTGTAAAGTGCGCAACACTCACTCCACTGGAGGGTTGACGTCTTCGGCTTTCGTCTCGAAGAAGCGAAGGACCTCCTCGCTCTGAGAAATCTGAGGCGGGAGTCTCACCAGGGCCTACGGAAAGACATGGAGAGTGATTAGAGAGAAACCAGCCTGTGGTTCAGATTAGCAAACATGTTTTATTGTTGTTAAAAGCTGCATTAATCAATGTGTTTCATGTTAAAAATGGATCGGGTGATTGTGGGCAATTGCAGCTCCCGTTGGAGGCTTTGAAAGTGTCTGATGCGGCTGTTTTTTTGTTTTGATTTTTGGTTTCTGGATGCAGCAGCAAACAGCAAGACAAAGCTAAGACACAGATATGTTTAACCCCAGATTGCATGCTTTCACGGTGTGGATCGGGTTAATTTGGACTCATAGTAAGCATCTACACCGAATTTCAAACTACAGGTCTATTGAGAATGTCTATAGCCGATGTCAGATTAATAAATGTAAATAGAAAATACTCATAAAACATGGCCTGGACAGTTTCATGGTTTCTAGATTCCCTGAAACCACCATTTTTTCCCTTGATTTGAGCCACACTGGTGGATCTAAAGTCCATCTCAATGGATATATGGGTCAAATTTGACCCCAAACAGCCTCAGAGTACAAAAATGTTCATGTATTTTGGGTCCCTCTAGGAAAAGTCATCAAACTTCAGGCTAAAAGAAGGATGTTTAGGGTGTTTATACTGCTATCAAATGTCAAAAAGGGTCGAATCTGACCTGAAACAGCAGGTAAGGGTTCAGAAACACTGGTGGAGACCTACACAGAGTTATACACAACCTGCCACAACATTAAAACCACCGGTCCAATAGGTGTAGTTCCTTGTACTGCAAAAACAGCCCTGATTGGTCAAACACTGGACTCCACACGTCAATACATCAGGGGTTTTCCATCTGAGGAATTCTAAGGCCGAGTCGACACCTTGGACTCTCAAAGCGTTCCTGTACAAAGCTTTATCCTTCCACAAGAGGCCGTCGGGGAATAAAACCGCCATGAAGGAGCTCTGCAGGAATGTTTAGGTGTCAAATCCACATGAATGCAGGACTCGAGGCTTTTGTCATCCAGAGCATCGGATCGCCTTCTTTCAATCCTGCTGCCGTCTATTCAGCAGATAAACAACACCGTGATCCGTCAGAACACCTTCTTTCGTTGCTCCACGGTCCAGCTCTGGAGGTCAGGGTTCAGTTCTCCTTGTGCGTCCATGTATCCGTCCCCGGTTGGAACACTTCTAATAACACCCGACAACACCTGTTGGTTCTGATCCAGTCGTCCGCCATCACAGTTCGTTAAAGTCTCTCAGATCTTCACGCTGCACGTTTTTTCTGCTTTCAGCATCGACTTCAAGAGCGGACCGTCCACCTGCCGCCTCCGATATTCCACCAGAACGTTACGAGATCATCAGTGTTCGCCTGTCGGTGGTTTTAATGTTGTGGCTGATCTGTGTATACGGAACATCTAAACTCTGATGTCTGAACTCATCAGCAAACCTCTGAACACTGTAAAGAAATAAATAGTTTTTAAGTGTAATTTTTAAAACAGTTCAGTCAGTTTTGTTAAAATAACAGATAAGAACTGGCTAAATCACAGGAACAAAGCATTCATTTACATTTAAACCATAAAAAAACAGCCAAATCTGCACTTTTATTAATAAAAACTTGTTGTTTTACAGCGTTTGACTGTAAAATTACACTATTTTTACTGTTTTTAAATCAGCTTTTTTTTTTAAATAATAATTTTACAGATATTTGTCATTTATCAAAACAAAAATAATGCAGATTAAGAATTGAAAAATGGGTAAATTACAGATAAAATCCAGTAAAATCACAGAAAAAAAATATGAATTTAGGTGTAACAAACAAGCAGGCAAAATAAAGCACATAATGTCCATTTAAAAATTGTTTTATCACAAATGTGTGACTGTAAAATGACAGTTTTATTGTATTTTAATCAGCTAAAAACACTATTTTTTATGCTATTTCATCATTTAGTCTACAATGAGCTGTTTGCTTCACTGCACACAAACTGCAAAAACAAAAAATATTACTGCAGCTTTAAAACAAGCGTTCGTTTTGGAGGGATTTGTTTTACGGCTGAGCTTTAACTGTAATTAATGTGGATTGTACAGACTTGGGGCTTCGTCTGTGGAGCTGCTCTCCGTCTGTACGTTCACAGACGAAGCCTCAGCAGAGAGGCTCTACGCATGTTTATTTGATGATCTGACTAAAGGCATCGCGTCGGGGTGCTCGACCGTGAGGATGCGCGACAACATACAGTCCGAGCCGCCTTCATATTTCATTCATCGGACCCTATTTTATTGATATAGGACCCGCATCCCTAAACCCCCGGAGAGCAGATCCTCAGAGAGCGCCGGGTAATTACTCGTCCTCGCCGCCGTTCGCCTCATAAACAGGATGTAGGAAGCAAACACTCTCCTCCAGCTGCGACTGTGTTTCCATAAACCTGCGCCGGCTCATTTCAGACGCTTCTCTTTTTTTTTTTGGTCCCAATTACGGAGCTGATACCGGCGGTAACCCTTCCTAATGCGGCCCGATAATGCTGCTCCCTAATTGTGTGCACAGAGACGAATCTGGTGTAATGGTGGCCGAGCGCCAAGAGGAAGGAAGGGAGGGAGGAAGCAAGGAAGGAAGAGGGAGGAAAGGATCTGAATCCGGGGATGAATTAAAAGAAACTAATGGGAGCGGGAGGTGATAAGGCGAGTCGGCCTTGAACTGGAGCATATAAGGAGCTTTCAAGTGTTGTTTTGTTTGTGGGAAGCAGGCGCTAATTTGAAGTTTCTCTCCCAAAAAAAGGAGGGAAGAAGGGGGTCGCTGCTGCCTTTGAAACAAGACGGAGGAGAGCGATGCACAACTGGAATTACAGAACTTTTAAAAGCGTGTGAAAAGACCGTATGGACGGCGACCCCTCCGACCCCTGAGCGTCTCCCCAGAGCCGGACTCGGGGAGGGGAGGGATGCTGGCAGCTCTTTACCCTGCAGTAGTCGTCGATGAAACGCAGCCGCTTCATGGCCACGTCTCGCACATGACTCCTCCGGAACAGGATTTTGCCTGGAAGAGGGAGAAGAAGAAGAAAAACAATAAATGAAAAAATGGAGGCGAAGGGAAAACGGAGTAAATACTTGATGCATGCGCTGGCTAAAAATACAGCAGCTGATGTAGCAGAGCAGTGATTTCTGGGTGTTTTACTGCGAACCGGCAGCAGGTGTCAGTGACGGTCCCTCATGGCTCCCAGGCCCCAGCTGGCCCCTCTATAGCTCCACTTTTCTAAACAACTCCCAGGATTTATACACACCGGGGTCACGCATTCGAGACCTCGGCCCACTCATGACCGACATTTATGTTCTATACGGACCAGCCGCTGCAACACATCCTGTTTCTGCAGAGGAAAGATTTCTGGTGCTGGTTGAGGAGCTGTTAGCATATTAGCCCCATGTTGCTATAAGGAATATCCATATTTTTAATTTAGTAAAGAAGCCGACATTGGCAATAGAGCTGAGTGATGTGGTGATGGATCTTCACCGCGTAAATCACACGAAGCAGATGCAGGAATTGGCAAAAGTGTCAACAGTTCTGCTGTTAAACAACAAAACCCGGCAGCTGAACAACAAACAGCCTGGAAGGGCCGAGTTTCACCACGTAGGCTGGATTCAGAAAGAAAGAAACTAAATAAGAACATATTTATTTTCTTTGTTTTAAGAGAAACTCACTGAAAAACTGTTTCTGGCGTCAGAATCAGAAAATTAAAAAGAATAAAATATAAAACTTGATACGTTTTGGTTTATGGAAATTCCTTGGACAGTAAAAACTGAAAAGCTGAAGTCATGTTGTTTAGTTTTTTCTCTCTCTTAGAATTAAAAACCAAATATAAATCAGCACCAGTTAGGTTAGGTTAAGTTATCTATCTATCTATCTATCTATCTATCTATCTATCTATCTAGATTGGTTTTTCACTTATTGATTTTGAAATCTGACCTTCTATTTAAAATTTTTGGTTTTAAAACAAAGCCCATAAATATGTTCTTTTTTTCTTTTTTTAATTAACAGCAACAAATCTGTTTTTCTGAAGGTTTCAATCAGCTTGAATTGAATAAAACTACAAGACGACATCAGTGTCATGTTATCTAATAGTTCTAATATCAAAAGTTTGCTTCATTCATGTGAATCTTTTGTCAAAATCCTAAAACCAATTTGAAGTTTTTTGCTATTTCAAAATGTTAAAATTAAACTTTTCATTAGAAATTTTCATGTTAAATTTCAGCAGCGAGATTTAATATTAAATGAGCTGTCAAAGTGAAATACGTCCATCCTGTAGCTCCATAGAGTTTGAATTCAAACACTATTAGTCAGTTTGCTTTCAAAATATATAATTTGTAAGGGATTTTTCTTTCTTCTTCTTTTGTTTTGTTTTCAGCTTTCACACCGAGGACCAAACACGAAGACGACGGAGTTGGTGTTTCTTTATGTCTGTGTGGCAAATTTTCCTTAAGTATTTATTTACATGTTGACTATAAAAAGAAAACAAGCTTTTCCACATCAGAAAATCATGTAAATCAGAAGAAACATAACGTCGTCTATTCTTTTACAGTGCGTGACTGTAAAATTGCCGTTTTACTGCATTTTAATTCGCTAATAATCTCATTTTTTCACAGATCTCTGATGTTGTTTTTTCAGTTTTCTTGCTCTACTTTTTCAACATTACAATATTACACGTTTTTAAAAACATATTTTCAGTTATTTGCAGGATTTTTTTTTGCTATTCACAATAAGCCGTGTTGTGTTTCCCTCGAGCTGAACATTTGTCATCCTCCAGTTTCAGGTTGAACAGTTAAAACGTGCACACAGCATCAGCATGTTTGCATCTGGAGCCACTGCTGCCAGAAAAAGTGTGTAAATGTGATTCAGAGGAGGCGCGAGGGCAGAAAACGAGCATCTACAGATGGGTCGCTCCATGCAAACTCACCTCAGTCCTGCAATCCTGTAAATACTTCTACCTAAACCGCAGAATCCTGGAAAATCCCACAACTCTCCTCCAAATACTTTTTGAGTTCTGAATTTGTGAAAAGAGGACCTGAGTGGTAAATTTTTAATTCTTTTAAAGCCTCATTTTTCACAGGATTTGGCAAAATATTTCCGAAACCGCTAGAAAAACTGGAATTTGTAATCATGCCAATAGCTTATGTTGATTTTTTTTTATTTTATTTATTTTTTTAAAGGAATTAAAATAATTACAGTAATTGTTGTGGGTGGAAACAGCTTCGTTTTGTCATATGGTGCTGCATTTTAACAGCATTTGTTTTCAGGTTGGATTGTTTTGAAGGGAATGTCTTCATATCCATTGACAACATATTGAAAATTAAAGGCGTTAAGCTGCATGACCTCACCTGGGAGGCCTGAGGTGAGCTGCCATGGACCGACCCAGGTGATGCTGCGACCGCGTGTCGACCTCGGGCCTTAATCTGAGCGTTCAACGCCGTAAACTGCTGCAAACACACGAGTCCCTCCGCACACGTTAATCTACGCAGGTGCTCACGCAGAAGACTGCAGCGTGATGAGCGGAGCGACCGCCATCGATCACGCCTGTCCTGCAGGTCGCCATGAATCTGAACGTCAGGAGACACGAGCGAGGTCTCGGATCGATGCCGGCACACGTAATCAAATGAGCAGATTCATGCAAAACCATCAGCTGAGTCACATCTGAAACGGGCAGAAAATAAACATCTGGCAGACGTGCAGCTGAGATCTGAAAGTCACACTTAGTGCCTGGTCAGCAGTAACACACACTGCACACACACACACACACACACACACACACACACACACACACACACACACACACACACACANCACACACACACACACACACACACATGCAGCAGCGCAGCAGGCATCAGTAACCGGCTCATATTGACGCCCCGCGAGGGCCGGTCATACATTATTAATGTGGGAGCCTGTTCGGATAACTGGAGCTCGGGAGCGGGCTATTACCTGGGAGAAAGGGGATGATCCTCTTCTTCGGGTCTTTCTGCCCTCCCTCGATCGGGAACTTGTCGAGTATCTGCATCTGCAGAAACACAAGGAGGAAGGAACAGTTTAATGTGCAGCTTGGTTCAATATTCAGGGAATTATTTGCTTAAGAAGATAAGACGATCGATGCGAGTCTCGTGTGTCGTGTTGAACTGAAGCCAGGAGGCAATTAGCTTAGCATAAACACAAAAATATGCCTGCAAGCACTTCTGAGGCGCACAGAACTTTTTACATTTTGGTTTGTGTTAAACAAACAAGAAACTCCGTGTTGCAAATAATAAGTCAGCTTTCGAGGCTTAGCTTCCGTGCTAAGCTAAGCTAGCTGTTCCCAGCATGAGCTTGTGACATCAGAGTGTTGTCATCTAATTCCTGACAATTAAAAAAACTAGAAATTGAAGAAATAAAAATCCAGACACACAAGCAGCCAACTGTCTGGAGATATTTCACCGTTAGCTTAGCAAAAAATTCAAGCTCACCAGTGGCTAACAAGCTAAGAACACGTCAATAGAAAAACATAGGAATTAGCATGAAGAGCATCTTTCTGTTAATTTCTTCAACTAAAAATAAAGAATCTTCACGAATCTTGTTGAAAATGACATTTTACAAACAAGAACTACCGTTGAAGTCGTGTCATCTCTCAGTAACGCCTTTATTTCCAAAGCAAACAGTCACGTTTACTGCTGTGAATAGCAAAAAACAACAAGAGTGACTGAGACACGAGTTCAAAACCCTCTGATTATTGAAACCAAACAGTAAAATGTGATTTGCAATCAGCTCAACTGCATGAAAATGGTTCTAAAATGAGCCGTGAACAGCAGAACGATCCCAGTTTTTGGACCTATAGGCTGCATCGGTCCACATGTCTGCATCATAGGAACATGGAAAAGAGCTGGAACTGAGAAATATGACTGCAAGACGTTACAAACGATGGAAAAGGATCCAGGAACATCAGTGAGCAACTAAAAATCAGTGTCAGCAGTAATCAGAAGGAGCCACAGTAGCTCTAATCAGGGCTGCGCCGGTCGTCCTCCTAAAATGACGTCAAAGACAGTGAACTGGTTTTAGAGTCTAGCTGTGAAAAACAGACGGCAGCTGCTTCAGACTCGACACAGGAGGTTGTTAGTGGAAATCAGAGTTTCTGTGAAGCTTCGACGGTGTGGAGGACGTTTAAGAATCTGTATGGACGGACGACAAGAAAAGAACAGCTGCTTAAAACCTTAAAGTTTGCTAAAGAACATGTAGAGAGCACATTGTTTGGTCAGATGACACCAAGATTAATGTGTTCAGCTCAGGTGGAGTCGAGCATGTTTGGTGTGAAGCTACCACGGTGAATGCATCGTCCTGACGGTGAAGCACGGAGGTGGGACAGTGATGATATGAGGCTTACATCGATGAACATCTGCGGTTCTGCTAAAACACTGGCTGACCAGATGACTGCCCGTCTGCGGAGGAATATTCCAGCATGATCTAAAGCTCGCTGCCAAAATCGCTCTAGAGAAGAAGTAAAGTGAAACCCGGCCAAGCGTGACTTTAATCCAGGTGAACACCTCTGGGCTGTTTTAGGAGACAGGTGGAGCAACACGACCCCTCCAGCAAAGAACAGCTGAATAAAATAGAACAACTCTCCAGAAAGTTGTCACCGAGTAGGACTGAGTCAAAAATAAGAGTGGACGTAAAAAAAATCACAGATCAGAATTAGGGATGTCAGATATTGGCTTTTATGCCGATATCTGATATGCTGATATTGTCCAACTCTCGATTTCTGATATCAACCGATACTGATATATGTGGGCTATTTAAGTATTTTTAGGCAACATCATATATCTCCTGTCGTGTAAATGCCTGCGAAATCCAGGCGTTGTTTTATCGGTTTTCATTGTAGGCAAAAAAACCCGATATTGACCGATAATACATTTTTATGCCAATATCGGGCCGATAATTTTGGTGGGCCAATATCACCGGACATCCCTAATCAGAATCTCAGAAGTGACTTTTGTTTTGCTTCTGCTGTGGCGCCTCTATTTTGAATAGAGTCAAACTAAACTGTTAGTTTCACCTGAGATCACACACCCTTGATTTCAATTTAGAAGTAATCTGATTACTGTAAGGTGAAAGACTTTTGAATCATTTAATTAAAACTGCACAGGGGCAAAGTAAAATGTAATTTCATCAATAAACTATGTTAAATGATTGCAGTTTAAGCCATCCAGCAGTATGTGACACAAACAGTACTTTTCCTGTAGGTGTTTAGCTTGAGTACTTCTTCCACCACCCGCTATAGGTGTATGTGCTAAGCTAGTTAGCATAGCAGCATCATATTTAATGCACACAGCCAATAAAGCTGACATTAATGCATGTATAGCTTGATTTTTTATGACATGTCAGCTCTGTTTGGTATCCCGTAACATCTTTTCTCCTCAAGGTGGATGTGCAGCAGTTTTTTTAGGAAGGCGATGCCTCTCGCTTAATCCCACAGCTGTACGGGTGCATCACACATTTTGTAGAAATCAAAGCCCGTCAACGCACATCTCTGGTCTCGAGGGCTCCGAGCGGCGGCGGCTCGGTGAGCTGAGGGGTTCACGGAGTCAAACGAGCCGCGATTTATTCATAAAGCTCGGCGACACGACGACGGCGAGCGAAGAAGCGCTGACATCGGAGGTGCAGGAACAAAGGAGAGGAGAGGCAGAGAAAGGAAACCTCAGCAGAGGTCAGGGGGTGGAGAGGAGAGCGCCGGGCCGCGGTTGTTTGCACAGTTTCGCCCTTCAAATAAATCATTCAAGAGAGGGATTAGAGGGAAAGCAAGGCAGAGGAGAGACGTAGTGCACACAACAGCACTGCAGCAAACTGTTTCCTACACAGTAATCAGAGATGGAAAGGAGGTGAAGACGGTGCGCAGCGAAGGGGGATGGAGGTCCAGAGAGGAGATAATAGACATCAGCTGGTCTGTATCTGATGGCCGAGGGCTGTAAAGGACCCCGGGGATGTAAGTGAGCAAACATCCTGGTGGTTCTCTGGATGCATGGAGATATCTACGAATCCCCGGTGACCACTCCTGAAACATCCGTCGCCTGATCCGGTTTCACTCGTCCATCTGTCAGTCTGCTAGCGATGCAAATTTAGAACAATATTCCTAACGGATAGTCAGCAGCGTTATCAACCAGTGATCATTAACACGATGCGACTGCTGCAAACACTATTCCTGTTACTGACAACAGACAAAGCATTTGCCACAAACCAACTCAATCAATCCACAAAATGACGTTCCCATTCACCCAAACTGCATCTGGATTGTGTTTTGAGGAATTTTATGTTTGTTTCTGATGTGTCATAAAT
>NW_007577872.1:330677-336464 GCF_000690725.1 Stegastes partitus | reverse complement strand
TCTGCCTCCTTATGTGGACTCTGGGACCGTTTTAAACTCACCACATTCAATTTGACACCACAAGTTGCAAATTATGTCAATTTAAAGCAAAGTTTGATGTAAATTTTGTTGTATAAGAATGTCAATTTGTGGAGACAGGGTTGCATTGATGTAGCTTGATTGCATGTACCTCTATGTTGTAGCAGCACTTTTGGAGAAGCCTACAATCTGCCTTCAATACATGAGTACATGGGTCGCCATTAACTGTCGCAGAAGTCTTTGTCATGGTCGCTAGCTCAATGTGATATTTTCCTAAACCTAACCACGTAGTTTTGGGGCCTAAACTCAACCAGAACCTAAAGTAAATTAGCCAAAAGTTAATAGGCGAGTTCTCATTGGATGCCATTAACTGTCACAGAAGTTTTTGTCGTGGTGCCCATTGCTAGCTAAACCCCAACAATGCTCTCTGCTTGCCAGAACACAAAACTGTCTCTAGTGATCGCCACCTAGGGTCGTTACAGTGCAAATACAAAGACACTGCAATCTTCCACCTAATTAAACTGCAGCAAGAGTCTCCACCTGGTGGCGCAATCGGGTACTACAGCTAATCCACATGCCTTATCGGCTTGAACAATTAAATTATTAATAGATTAACCATTAATCACTAACATCCCTGGTCTGCTTCCACCTTTTCATTGTCTTTTTGCTGCTCAGTTCCACATGACTGGCTCGTTTAAGGACATCAGGAGCGACGGCGCTGCTCAGGTCACGATCCAGATGCATCGTCTCTCTCTTTTTATTAAGCTGCCAGGTTTCTGCATCCACACGATAACTTGTGCTGCTGTGACAGCACTAAACTCGCAGCTGTTCGGGCTCCCACCGATGCTGCCCTACCGACAAAAAAAAAATGTTAAAAAATCCTGCTGAATACATGAATTTACAATCCTCGCTATGACAGACACACAAGGACGGACGGATGACGGACCGGCAACCAAACATTTAGCAGATGCTGAATTTGCAGCACAGATTTTTAAAAGTGGCTGCGCTGCTTTTTTCCGCCTTCTTAACAAAAGTGAAGGATAAGGTGGAACGTGAGGCAGGCGAGAAGAAAAAATAAAAGAAAGTCTGAATGTGTGCGAGCATGTGTGTGCAGGTTCGAGAGCTGCAAAGGACAGAAGCAGCTCGGAGGCTTAACATGTCAGCTCGCTGCTCAATCAGCTGCTTTTTATTATCACTTATAAGTGAGTCCAACCCCACCCCCATTCCTAAAATCTACCAGTTCAGCCTGAACTGGCCCACTTGGCTCGACTCATTATTCAAATTGGTCTCCCGGCGATTGAAGCTCGCCCTGAAACACACTTCTTTCCTGTCGCCGCTGACAGATTCCTGGCAGGAGGAAGCGAGCTCGCGACCCGCCAGGAACTGCGGGATCACCGGGAGGAAACATGGTGAGAACAGGTGGGACGGCGGGGATCAGGTGGCGCAGCTCCGCTCTTTTACATGATGCACGAGCCGGTCCCGCCGCCTTTTACTCACAGAAACGACAATCATTAGTCCAGGTGGCGATGCTGCACTCCCAGGATGCCGAGAGAGAGAGAGAGAAAGAAAATAAATAAATAATAATAATAAAAAAAAAAAAACATTCATGCCAAACCATTGCTCCACTTCTCAGACTTCACTGTCTCCTTGGTAACCAGCACAGAGAGAGTGTGAAGAAGAGTTGTGAAGAGACGTGATTGGATGATGCTGTGCAGCTCTGGACCACTGGTGTAAATGTTGGGAGTCAGGTATATAAAAAAATAAATAAATAAATAAATAACAGGGTTCTTCTTTTATCCGTTGTCAGAGTGAATACAGGTTAGCGTGACGTAATGTTTACTCTGCCGTCCGATTCACAACGAGGCTTTTCTGCGACGCTCCTCCAGGAGGAAGCGTCGTTGGATTTAAACATTTAGCTCGGGCTGGTTCAGATGGGCTGGGGTCTAGATCAGAAAAGGAAACTTGCGAGGGTGAAATAACACAAGGACGACGGACAACTGGGCATTTTGGAGGATGAGGATTTCAAACAGACGACTATGAACACGCCCACCATGTCCAGAAACACCGAAGAATAATAAAGAATGACCTCAAATCCAGAGATAAACCACCAACTCAGTCAGAATCACTTGAATCAAGCTGCTAAGTTTTGACAGTTTATCACAGAAAGGCTCAAAGAATACGAGCAGCTATTGATATTGTTGGCATTCTCCTGCTTTCTGGTCTGTTTGGATGATGCAGTCCATTCATGCACACTATGTAGGCATTCTGTGCAACACAAACACAGGGTTTCATCCAGATGCCCACGGGCTGGTTCTAGCGGATAGTCGTGGATTTAGGGAGATGACGAAATCTGCGGATCCCAGCCGGACTCAAACATTACTTCTCTTAGTTTACCCTACACGAAATCCACAATCCTGAAGCTACAGCATGCAGGGAGGAGGACTGCTGATGGAGGGAGTTCTCTAATTTGTCTAATTTGACGTTCATTTTTGTTGTAAAGCACGACGTAACTAAAGGCCTGATACAAATAAAGCTGTTGTTATGAATAGTATTGGTGTCAGACTTTCTGTCATTTGTCTTTCTGTTGTTGTTTACTTTTGGTTTTTACTCACTTCCTGGTTTCATTTAGGCACCAAATCGTTAAGTTTGGTGAAAACGTATTGCACGACTCTCGCACGCTACATGTTTGGTTTACCTCCTGATATATGATTGGTTGATGTGGACAGCGAAGTAGTTGCACACAAACGTAATCTGACTTTTCCCTAAAAATGCAATGTGGTTTAGATGCACAGAACATTGTGGAGGCTGACTTGATAGGATTAGTGGCAGAACATCAGGTGTCACTTTGGGAAGCGGCGCCACATTTCAGTGACCCTTGAAGGCAATAAAACGATGAAAACTAGCATCTTTCCTTTAAGTCTAACTGACTATGGGTTTGGTAGATGGAGCCTAAAAGTACCTTGAATTTGGTGGTTGAATCAAAATCACAATCAAAAATAAGATTGTGACAGAAGAAGCTAAAGTGTTGGACCAAAACTAAAACCATGTCAGCATCAGGTGCTATGATTCAGAGTGTTCAAGTGTTTTCTTTCACCTTAACAGCGATAAAGCGCTTTACTGTCTGCATAAATGTAAGTTGGGATTTAGCATCCGACCCGAGCTGCAGATCAAACCAACCTTCCAGTGATTCCTGGACGACCCGCTCCGCCACCTGAGCCCCGGCCGATTGGACGTTACGAAGCACACAGCAGCGGACGAGCCAATGATTGCTCAGTATAACAGAAACAGCTGATCCCAACCAGCCAATACAGGCGGCGCTCCAGTGCTCTGCTGCGTTTCATTGAACAAGCAGCAACACGTGGGATTTAGTTCTTATTCATTCACAGTTTGCTGCCTCAGTCCTGAAGCTCATTTATTTCCTGCGACGTTTGTCACAAACCACAAGATCGGAGCTGACGGAGAACCCAAAGATCAGAAACCCAATTAGACGACGAGATACGATGAGATCCGAAACCGGTTTCCGGGTCAGGTCGCTCATTGTGGGGTCCACGAGTCGTTTTCATTAAGTGTTGATTAACTCTCTAATCAATTCATTAACCGCTCAGGTCAGTACGAGTGGGGGGGAAAAAAAAAAACACCCACTACAACTTCCAAGAACTTAAGAGGAGTGGAGTCGCTGTCAGACGTGCTGTTATTCTGAACGTGTCGTCTTCATGTCTGGATGAACACGTCAGCTGTACTCGGCTGGTCTGAGCCGCATGCAGCCGCTTTGACAGACAGCCGCGCACAAACAATACGCTCTAAGTTGTGCAGCAGCAGCGATCTGGGGGAGATTTTCCTCCACATCCAGCACCGATATCGGTCCAAACACATCAACTAACTGAGATGTCCGTGAGAATAGAACTTTATGACATCGCATCGGTGGCAAATGAGACGATATCAGACGTCTATTAGAGAAGGCTCGCCAACAAATTCAGTCATAGGGTGGTGGTGGTCGTCCCAAGCCTGGTTTAAAGTAAGAACATCCATCCATCCATCCATCCATCCATTATCTATACACCGCTTAATCCTCACTAGAGTCGCGGGGGGGCTGGAGCCTATCCCAGCCGACCTAGGGCGAAGGCAGGGGACACCCTGGACAGGTAACCAGTCTATCACAGGGCTACACTTAGAGACAGACAACCAAGCACACTCACATTCACACCTACGGACAATTTACAATCACCAATTAACCTCAACATGTTTTTGGACCTTGTGGGAGGAAGCCAGAGAACCCGGAGAGAACCCACGCTGCACGGGGAGAACATGCAAACTCCACGCAGAAAGATTCCGGTGCCCCCACCGGGACGCGAACCGGCAACCTTCTTGCTGCGAGACAACAGTGCTACCAACTGCGCCACCTTGCAGCCCTAAAATAAGAACAGATCACTTGAAAAGAACCAAGGGTGAGATTAGATTACGGTGAAGAACAACATATTCGGAGGAGGGCAGGTGGTAGCCAAAGCATTGGTAGAGAGTTTTAGAGTTTATGTTGTCATCATTAAATGCATTTTTTATTTCTTTGGTTGTTTAGTTGTTGGCCTGTGAGAAAAGGGTTTGACTGGAAATGAACTGGAAAGGCTATAGATAGAGAGAGGCAGAAGACTTTTACTGTTTTGTTCATTTAAATAAAAATAAAAGTGCCACTGATGTGTCTTTTATGAGTTAGTTTTCATACAGTTCAGCCAAAAAGCCCCTGAATTTATGTCACATGACTGTTGGTTGCAGCTGAATCATTCACGGCTTCACGGTTGTGTGCAGAACTTTGAATTATTCTAACAGGATCTCGTGTAAATGCGCTACTTTTGGCTAATTTTTAAACAACAAATGAGGGACTAAAGGGATTTAGAGTGTTAAGACGTCATGATTTAATGCCTAAAATGTGATCATGGAACAGCCGATGATTCGTTCAAGGACCGTCGGAAAGTTCCAACAACCGGTTCTGATAAATGGTTGAATTTTTTTTGGGCGATTTGTTTTGAAGATCATTTGACTTTTTACACCCGCTGGAGGGTTTTTCAGATGGTTCAGATAAAGACTGTTTACAGCGAAATGAAAGCTTGTGTGTCGGCGGAGCTGCAGCCAGCAGAGGTCTCACATCTTTGCTTCACGAACAATGAGTCCACTATGAGAAGAGCAGGGACGCTTCATCAGCTCATCTCAGCCTCTGCTCACATCTCAACCTACTTCTTGCGGCAGACGTTTTTTATTTGCCGGAGAGCTTTCGAACTAACGAACGACGCTCGTTTTGGGTTCGGTTTCAGCTCTGAAGCGGAGCGGGGGGAAACTGTGCCGGGCTCAGAACGCTGCGGCTCCTTCTTCATATCATGCGTCTAAGAATAGAGCGTCTATATAAGGAGCTGCTGGAGTCCGTTGGCATAAACTTGGGGGATGCCATACTGTTGTTGTGCAGCGGATTGATGCCTCACATCCTGTCGCTGGTCATGTGACCGCCAGGGTTCACCCCGGGCTTCTGCAGCAGTGGAATGGAAATAAACAGTGTGAACCTCTGGAACAACTCATGACCGGCGTGACAAGGCAGCCATGTGATCCCTGAACCGCTCCTCGCTGCTGGAAAACACGCATTTATCAATAAAATCCAACGTTTTCTTGTCGCTGTTGACTCCCTCCCCTTCATCTTCCTCTTCCTCAGCTCGCCTCGCGTCCTAAATGGAGCGCATGAATCAAGCCTGAACACGCATTAGCGCCCGGCAGGATTCAGTTTCAGAG
>NW_007577872.1:327780-329861 GCF_000690725.1 Stegastes partitus | reverse complement strand
AAAATGCTGGTAGGAAAATATCTTTAGCGCGCGGGTTTGAAAGTTATTTTAAAAACTCGCCATGATCACACCATTTATCAGAGCCAGAAACAGTAAAAACAGAATAATTTGTCAGATTTACAGCTTTCTGACAGTCTTTGAACTAATCATGTGTGATTTTCCATTTTGTCGGGAAAATTAACCAAACTTAAGCTTGAAAATTAGGATATTTAATCAAAATGACCTTGTTCAATGTGTCGAAATAAACAGATTCTGTAAAAAACGAAAACATCTGTGCTGCTTGATGCCACCATGAAGCCAACACCGACACTAACAATCACGTGACGTTACGGGCCGTGGTGTTTGTGATGGTCTGAAGACGGCGCTCCAGAACCACACCTGCCAGACATTGATTGTCCTGGAGCTCGAGCCTTGTTCTCCCCACCTCCAGTTACACCTGATTGGACCACCACCACTCCTCCTCCATCCCAGCAATCACCACACCTGGCTATAAAAGCAACCAGCAACCTCTCAGTCGGAGCTGGTTGGGATTTAAAGTGCTGCCCTGGTGCCTCTCGGTTTGTGTCTTTTGTGTTTGTTGTGGTGTAACTTCTGTTGGCAGCTGCTAACTCGGTGTGGGAGTTTCCAGAGAGTCCAAGTGAAGACTGACTCCCGTTAGCATCTGCACAACTTGGTGAAGAAGTAACTAAAGTGTTTTTTGTGTGTTTTGAGGCTCTAGTTTGTTTTAGTTTTGTTATATGTGGATGTTGCTGTTAGATTTAAAGTTTGGCTAAGGAGTTTGTTTGTTTGTTCGTTTGGTTCTTTTGATTTTTAGCAACGTCCACCATCTTCTTTTGTATCGTCACAGTTCTGTTCATTTACTGAGCAATAAATTGTTCTACCTGAACCATTTCCATCTGGATTTTTTTGTTACATCCAGCTGAGCCTAGAGGCTGGATGGTAACGCATGACAGCAATGTTCAGCTGAACTGCAGGCAGTGTTTACACCGAGCGTTTAAGACCTAAATTAAAAATGTGAGTCTGTAGAGTGTGGACTTACCATCTTTTAGCCCTATTTCTAGCATCTGGTTGAATGAAAAATGCCGTACATGTTGAGTTTTTCGATTTTTGATTAGAAACAATGACAGAAATTCGACTTTAGTTGTTTCTTTGTTCTAGTTTCTGTCATTCTTTATGTTGCAGTAATTTAATAAAAGCCTTATGAGCCGCTTTGTGAACGTTGTGTTGACGTTGTGTTGACGCTGCGTTGGAGAAGCTCGGCAGTAAATTACAGTTTTCAAACCACTGCAACAATCCACTTCAGCCTCCCTCCATCCATCCGTCTACCGAGTTCAGCAGAGGTGGTGTTGAAGTTCAGACAACTGGCTGCGTAGCTCGCACACACAGTCATTAAAAATACATTCATCAAAGAGATAAAACAGCATTTGCAGTGAGAAAAAACCTTGAACAGGTCCAGAGAGCAAGAAAAACAAGTTTGCTTTTCGACTCGCAAACTTTCTCCGGTTTTAATCCATAATATATCGCAGCGCTGAAGAGACGAGCTACAACAAGCGTGATTAATTTTAATCAAAGTTGCTTCATCTCCCGAGCTCTGAACTCCGCTTTAACCTCCCGTCGTATTTATAGAGGCACCGGCTAAATGTTCCGGTGGCATTTTCAGGCCGTTTACCGCTCGAGCTGCTTGGCCGAGCAACCGAACGGCATCTTTCCAGGGCAGCCGCAACCTCAGTCCGAGGGGAAGAGCGGAGTCGGTTTACACGTGGTCCGCTCGCTGAAAGTAGGCCAGCCAACTTACAGTTAGAGCGCAGGCAGCCGAGGCGCTCACCTGGCCACCGCCGCTAACAAAGCACGGCCTCGTTTAGTGTCAGGAGCTTCCACGCCGACGGCAGGACGAACACGAGGCCCGACCGGACCTGGTGGACGGGCTGGAGGAGGGCGTGGAGGGGAAACGGGACCAAGGGAGGCTTGGAATGGAAGCGTGAGTGGGCAGAAAACAGTGGAAACACAGCGAGAGGAACCAGAAAGGAGGAATTCAAATGTGCCAAGCTGTTAAATAACAGAGAATGTAGGTCAGAGTTGAA
>NW_007577872.1:322438-325792 GCF_000690725.1 Stegastes partitus | reverse complement strand
TTAAGTACATTTTTACTGTAATACTTTGGCCTCAGTCATATCTTTGTGACATTTTTTTGGTGTTGTCCTGGAACGTTCTGCTCAGCTTCATGATGTTTCTCTTCTTCTGTATGAATTCACTTTGTTCAGTTTCATGTTTCTGTTCATGCCAGATAGCATCAGTCCTCCTGCTCTCTGCTCAACAATATCCGGAGCCACAGAAAACACGGCCCTGCCCTCTTGTACGCAGCAGCAGGAGTTTAAAATAAATGCTGTGATTTATCAGGCGGCGGACAAAGGCAGCCGCAAATGAAAAAGAAAGAGAAACCTTGAGCCGCCTCTCTGCTGTTGGAGCCTCGGCGTGAAGAAGCCGAGCTGCCAAACGCTGCAAAGTTTCCGTCGTCGACTCTCCTCCCCGACGCCGCAGAAGGCCTTGAGCTGCTCAGAGAGTCGGAGGATGAGCAGCTCAGACAGAAAACAGACAGAAGACGGACAGAAAGCGACGGATGACGTCTTCAGATAAACACAGAGAGCTTCTGGATCAGTCGGATGCTTTAAGCAGCACAAGAGCTCAGAGATGGAAGGAGGCGCTTTACACAACACTAGGGGAACAAATATGTAAAAAAACGGTGAAAATCTGACAGCAAAGGTGCCAAAAAAAAATACATTAAAATGATGTAATGCTGTGACGTAATTTTGAAAAATTAAAACAGAAAATAAAAAATATATATATTCATTTATATTTTATTGTTTATTTATAAAATATTTTAGAAAATAAAAGGATTTAAATATAGTAAAATTGTGATTTTACAGAATGAATTACAGAAAATACAGATTTTTACAGTTTAGACCTTTTTATTCAGTCAACATGCAAATTCTCATAAATATATATATATTATATTCTTGTATTTTGTGATTTTTACTTATTAAAACTGTAAACTGTAAATAATTTAAACATCAAAATTCTGAGTTTTTACAAATATTTATTCTTTTACAGTGTGTTTAACAAAAGGGAAAATCTGAAAAATAACTTAAAAATGTTTTTACCATTTTTCAATCCTTAATATACATAATTCTTCTTTCAAATAATGGCAAATATCTTTTATTCCAAAACATCGACTTAAAAAAAATCTGCATTTTTACAAATATTCACTCTTTTACAGCGTGTGAATTACAGTTTTACTGCATTTAAATTGGCAACAAAACTAATTATTTCACAGATACTTGCTGTTATTTTCTTTGTTTTTAAAATTTTTTAACATTTCCATATTTGTTTTAAAGTTTTTACAGATTTTTATTTTTTTTTTTTTAATGGTGCAGCTACAAAGCATCATGGTGCTCTGTAAAGCTTCATTCACTGTATTTTGTGTGACTTTTTTTTCTGATTAACACAGTTTTTCCTGCACTGACGACCTCCTGGTGCCCCAGGAAGAGGATTTAAAATCCAGAGCGATAAAATCATAAGAGTCAACTGAATTAATGGCAAAAGTTTAATTAGAAGTTTATTTGTGCTACGATACAAGCAAACGTAATCCAGGAGAAAATACTTTCCCCTCAAGATTAAACTGTTTAGTTCTATGAATAAAATAAATACTAACACTTGGTAGGATTATTAGAAAACACCAAACTAACAGGATGGCGTTCCTCTTTGTTTTTGAACCGTTTTGGCTTTAACATGGACTTTCCAGCGTGTCCATGAACCAGCCTGCAGCTCTTTGACCGTCCCTCTGGTTTCCACCGCTGCACACTGAACCTCGTGTTTCTAACTCGGCTCCCGGAGACTCTTTCCGGTCACGCTGGCCACTTCTCCGAGCCGTGGAAATGTTCCACAAGCGGCTGAACTGTGCTCATTCATCCTAAATTTAGCCCGCTGCGCTGATCCCTTCTCCACGGCTGTGGGAAACGCTCCATGCTCCCCCCTCCTCCCCACCTCGGCTCCCCGGTGCAGCGAGGACCCCGGCCGTCCTGTCAAGCGCCTGATTGTAAGTCACCAGAACAGGTCCGGTGTTTGGGCGTCCTTCCTCCGCTTCCCCTTTTCTGTTTCTCTCTCCGCGGCCCATAAATAAAACAAATCGGGCCTTTATCCTCCACCTGAAACAATGGGCTCCCTCACTGGCTCTGAGTTACAGTACGTCCAGCTCAAGGACAAAGAGGCCGATCCGCAGGCGCTCCGTCCTCCAGGACGGCATACCGATAATGCCTCGTGGTCTGGACATATGTTTCCATCAGACGGCCCACACCGAGGTTACAGATCCACCATTCGCTGACCTTCCTTTTAAGCGATTCGACCACAGCTACCGTATAATTTGCTGAGTGTGAGCCGCTCGCTGCTAGCAAAGAAATAAAAATCAACCTTGAGACTAATTAAAGTTTTAAAAAAATCTCCTGAAACTGAATATTCAGCTGCTGCAGGGAGGCTCAGACTAGGGAGGAAGAGGAGGGTTTGTGTACGAGCATGAGGGCAGACTACAAACAAACAAACAAACAAACAAAAAAGGGGGTGAGTCAGAGCGAGTCCTTGTCTTCAGCTTTAAATGTACAAACGTCACCTCGGGGGCTCCGAGGACGCTCGGAGCTCCGTCACCCACGGTGCTGCTCACAAAGGCGACCCTGAAGAAAACCCACGTTGTCGAAAATATCGCTCGGCGTGCATCATCGGTGTCGTCAGCAGCCTGACTCTTAATCATCAGGGTGTCATCGCTCTGCCTCATCATCATCATCAACAACAACCGGTTTGAACCTCGACCTCGCTCGACTGAGTGAAAGCACACCGGAGTCGGTCACATCCTGCTCAGGCGATGAATCGATGAGCTGACGAGGCGTCAGATGAAGAACTAACGGACCCAGTCAGCTCGTCCTGAACAATCCTGAGACAATCCCTCCCTGCAGCGCAATCCTGGCCACGTTTTACATGAATATATGACTTCTATTATCCATAAATGACTTCTTTGGTTCACACTGGGGCCCTAAATGGCTTTGAGATGGCTCCTAATATTTCTTTACCTTAACTACGTCTGGACTCCAAGCAGCTTCCAGGCGTTTTCCTCACTGTGGGCTGGTTTTCACTGCAACCTCGTTGGAAACACAACAACTATGAAATCATGGTCCAAATATTGGGGGGGAAAAAAACCTAAAATCATCATGTATGTCATTATTCCAGGCCCCTACAGGTGTTAATAATACAAACTTTTCCATTCTCTGCTCTGTCCATCAGAAAGCTGTCTGTATGTATCCTCCAACAACCTGCTCCTCTGTTCGCTGTTTCTAAGCAGCATTTATTTTATTGATCCACTATGCATAATTCACATCTCGGTCTCTCTTCTCGTCTCCTCTTTCATCTCTGTGGAAACACTGCCTGCAGTTCAGCTGAAAACA
>NW_007577872.1:313826-316968 GCF_000690725.1 Stegastes partitus | reverse complement strand
CTGGAGATAAGAGTCCTGGATCCTGCAGCTGCAGTTTCCCTCATCAGGGTCACACCAGTTCAGAAATATCCACGAGTTCACTCAGTTCATGGTCAACTGCAGATTCATCGTCGTTTCACTCATTTGTTTTTGCATCATCGCCATAAAATGTGAGCATGAAAGAATGTTTCAGACCAAGATTTAAAGCTGCTCCTGCTTAAGACTTTCAACCCTCTGAACCCCAAAAAACGCTTTTTTTTTTTTTTTTAAATCGTCAAACTAACAGCACAGCAACAAACTGTAAAAGCAGCAAGAACCATCAGATTTTAAAACTACTTTCCTCCAACAAATCAATTTGGTTTGAAGCTGAACTCAAACTTCAACATCACCGTGTTCTGGACGTCTCGTTTGAAAATTTGCCAAAAACAAACCATCGACTCGAACCAGACGATGAAAAAAACGAAATATTCTGCTGCTTGCTGAAAACATGAAGCCATTAAACAAATATTCAGGGATTTTTCATGGAGTGTTTACTATTTCAGTTTATGTTCATTTACTGATATTTGAATCCTGCCAATTTAAAAAAATAATCAAAAACATGTTTCTACAAATAGTAATTCTTTTTTTGAATTGTCATTTTACTAGTTTTTATCAGTATTTTTACCAAAACTGAAATATTTACCATTTTTAAATCCTTAATATACATAACTTTTTATTTAATTGCAAAATCTGCAAAGTTGTGATGTCTCTTGTTCAATTAATACAGTAGAAATAGTGCAAAAAATCTTATAAATTCATTTAAACAGTAATTTCAAGGAACAGATTATCATTTGTAAAAAACATAAATTTCTGATTTACAGTTTTGTCTGTTTTATCGTGTAAATCAGTACTTTTTCTGCGATTCACTAGAATTTATTTGTTACTGAACGAAATGGAAAATCTAGAAAATAACTGTTTTTACCATTTTTCACTCCTTAATTTATTCTTCTTTCAAAGATTGGTAAATATCAGTAAACAGCAGGAAGGGAAACGTATTTCTTCATGATTTACAGCCACAGAGACACATTTCTGCATCAAATACTTTAACTTNATAGTATAATAATATACAACGTCTGTGAACTGCTGTGTCCAACCCAGGACTCCCAGTGAGCTACCAGCACCGTTTGGCAGCATTTTGCTCAGAAAAATGTAAATAAGTTTGCATGTATGCTGCGCCAGAATCTGCAAGGAAACGATAGCCATGCTCTGCAACCAACATGTTTAACCTGCAGATGGCGTGGAAAAGGTGACTGCCTTTACTGCACAAGATCTGCTTCAACTCAACTTTGTTTAGGACAAAAGCTTCTAAAGGTGAACTAAACATACTACATGTGAAACGACTGCACCCAGATTGGAGCTAGCCTAAATTTAAATTTCCATTTAATCAACAAGGAGATTAGTCCCTCGTGCTCCCTTGAGTTGGCACAAGTAAAGCATGGCTACGCTTCTGAGGGCGATATGAAAAGAGAAAACAGTCCGTGAGTTCTATATCCAGAACATCAAACGGCTTCATGTGCGTCCAACATCAAAGCCTTCATGCTTTGCTGCATTCTACTGAGAACATAAAGACTCGGCATCCAGGACCGAACCTAAACAAAAGTCGGTCAAGGCAACATCTGCGGCTGCTCTCATTTGGATGCCGGCCTGCGAGCAGCGCCAGCGTGTTTCCAGGAAGCTTTATTACGAGGAAAACTGTCTTGGAATCCCCGGCAGCCTCCGCCAGAGCTTTGGTTAAACCGCTCTCCGGCGGAGTCGCAGCAGCCGTCGTGTTCCTCCCCGTCGGGTTCGCGGAGAGCAGCGGGGGCCTCTGCAGCGGATAAATGTTTGGACAGGAGAGGCTCCAGGTCGCTCGGGAAACAATGAGATCAAACGGCGCCATCAAAGCCGTCGAGAGAGATCAAACGGCGGCGGAGGGAACTTTACTCTCGGTCCATATACCGACAGAGATGGAGGATTACCGCGTATTAGCAAGCGGGACCGTCGGTGCTGCCGCCGGTGGGTTTATTCATGAGAGCCGAGTGGAAACATCAAGGCGGCGGGAAGAGACGTGAGCAGAGGAGTGCTGCCGCCGATACGCTTTAAAGAACCGTGGAGCCGAGGATCTCCGCGAAGCAGCCGAACTCCGAGAGCGGCTTTATTTGACGGCTCAATAAAGCGCCGACCTTTGACCCGCCGCCATCTGACGAACCCAACAAAATCAATGGAGCCGCTGCTGACTGGGAGTGATTTTGTGCCAAGCCATCCATGAACCATTAAGGTTCATTAGTTTCCTCCCAGGCAATTTAAGGACGAGGCTTGGCGAGGGGCTGAACATCGGGAGGAAGAAACGCATCCGCCGCAGCATTTAGCTCCGCTGTGATGTGAAAGAAATGTTCACCGATAACCAGGTTTGGAAAGAATGAATCACCCTGGAGTGACGTGGGGAGCATCTGCATCGAAAATAGACAAAAAGGTGCAAAAAAACAACCTGTTTGGGCTCCTTCTCATGGAAAAACGCTGGTAAAGACGTAAGACGGTAAAGACTGCTGGTTTAAATGGTAACAGGAAGTAATTAGCTGCGTTTCCTCTTGTTCATAGAGTTTTAGTTCAACGTCATAATTTCTGTAGCTGAAGTATTTCCATGCAGCTGATGTTTTGAATCTTCCTTTTCAGTGTTTCTGTGTCGAGTCAACAAACTGCATGTTTTCTAATAAAGTTGAAATAAACTCTCAAATCAGAGGAAGTCATCTTTCATCAGTCTTCTCTTGTAGATTAGTTGTGAAAAATTAAAACTGTGTGAGTTTTGTTTCTGCATCAAGCTTTAAAATCAAAAAGTTGTGACCTGATGAGATATTTCAGGCTGCTCAATAAATGATTTCAGCATCAATGTTTTCTTGCTGCTTTGGATCAATACCAATTAGTTTGGAAGTTTTTTTGAAAGTTTCCAGAGATGCTTGATGCGTCACATTTGCATAAAGTTAAGCTCAAGACATCCCGTCTCTCACGTTAACAGTAAATGGATGAGCGCCGACGTGACGGATGCTGTGGACGCAAACTACAGCCACCGACACTCGCTGAGCAGACGGCGTTTTAACAGATGATCGTACGAGTTAGAACTATCAGGGTTAATATTTGACATTGTTCT
>NW_007577872.1:300230-312541 GCF_000690725.1 Stegastes partitus | reverse complement strand
CAACAAATAAAAGAAGCTGCTTGGGGCCTCGATGTGAGCAGCAGATAAAAGGACGAGCTTGATGTAGACGTGAACACAAACGGATTGAATCTTACAGTCTATAAGTTGCTGTTTTTTTATCATGCTGCAGAAAAACAAAAACTTTCTCCAACATGGTGCTGCTCGGCTTCTCGCGTCGACGCTGAAGCGACGCATTGTGCATCGCGGCGTTTATTATTCCACCTCTGTCTGTGACTCCACACTAATCAGCTGCAGGGGGGCGGGGGTCTATTTCCACCTCACGCCGCCATCAATGGGACCTTTCAGCAGACGAGCCTTCCCTGTGCTGATTGAAACATCATTTCCTCGTGGACCTGCACACTGCTGCTATTGAGACGTGTCCTCCTCCCTCCTCCCTCCTCCCGGCCCAGTAACACTGCTTTTATATTTACCGGTGACCCGCGGACCTCTGCTGCAGCCTGGTATCAGCTTGCAGAGGGGATTGAACACAAACAGCCAAAATAAACAGAGACACTTTAAACATGCGAGCCAAGTCCAGAAAAACAGAGAGAGAGAGAAGAAAAAAAAAAGAAGCGGCCTCCTCCGTATGAGGCTCTATTTCAAGAAGCCACCAATCAGAGCAGCCCGCCGCATTAAATTGACTTCCATGTGGATTTCTTGCTTGTACTATAAAAAAGGGCCTGTCAGCTCCCTGACGTTTTGAGGGCAAGGCAGGGATGAGATGAGAAAGAAGAGAGAGAGGAGCGAGGATGGAAGGAGGGGAGGCGACGGCAGCGGTGCATCTCCACGAGGCGAAGCAACACAAACCGCGACTCCCCGACTCCCCGGCCAATTACTAACACACACATCGATCCAGCGGGGCGACGAGGTGTGGCGAACACGGCCGGAGACAGCCAGCAGTCGCCGGGCTTACACATTAATCTATACGAAAACAACGCTGCCAGTTCACGGAGGGGGCCGACGCGCGACAAAAAAAACCACAGCAGCTGCGGTGGAATCGGGGGGTTTTCGACACAAACAGGCGCCCACGCGGAGCCGGCGGAGGGTTACCTGTAGGTCAAAGAATTTGCTGTATCTTCTGTAGATGATGTGGGAGGTGTTGTCAGAGTAGGTGACATTGATGAGATACACCTGCCGAGAGAAGAGAGAAGAAGAGCAGCTCGTTATTCTATTAGGTTCGTTTGGATCTCCTGAAGCGAGAGGCTAGTTCTTTGACATTTCCACCTTTATAAATAAATAAATAAATAAACGAATAAATAAAATCCCCCCAAATTCAATCGGCAGAAGCTCCGGAGCTGCGAGGCCGAACTGAACAACCTCAGGCTCTGTGCAAGCAGCAGAGACGGAAAGACAATAAGACTCTGTGTCTCCATCAGCAGATCTGAGGGAGATCGGAAAAACTCCTGCGAAATTTTTTGGGAATAAATACCAGCCTTCTGATGTTAGTTAGTCTGTTTGGACTCGCTTGGTTGATAGAGTCCCCACATGAAGTATTGACTCCCTTTGGAAGTTTTCTAGCAGTAAAATCAGTATAATTCTGCCTTTTTGACAAGAATTTACCCCCAAAAAAGACTCTTCCATGTCAGAGTGAAGACAGATTTCTACAAATTAATGTCAGTTCGTTAAAGATGGACTGACTTTCAAACTAACGACCACTATTAGGTTTAACGTAGGAGCATTTACTGAGCGTTTACGTGGAGTCGGCTCCAAACTAACTGATGCCATTCTTAAAACCAGTCGTCGATATGGCCAGAAGGCCGACGGTAAACTTTACAAAGAGCAGTTTGCATGTTACAGCCCAACAACCAACATTGTCCTACGTCTGGATTTTAATCTGTAATGGGGTTGTGTCCAATATGTTACAGCAAAAATAGTGAATCAAGGTGTTTTCTGGATGTTTTTGTTGGCATTAATAATTAAAATGTGCAGCTTGGTGCCCATTTGTGCAGGAAAACTGTTTTTTCTTTGGCGTAAAGATGCTTTCTGATGTTGTTTTAGTGGAAGTGAATCGGGATTAAACATGAAATGATGCTTCTCCAACAAAAATGAATGTACATGGGTGGACTGGTTGGTCGAGTCACTCTCATCCAACCACATTCTCGGTTTCAGAAGCAGCGCTACAACAGCAGCATGGTAGATGATGTAAGAATGGTAGCTCATATTTGTACATGACCAGTTGATGTATTTTCAGAAATCATGTGAATAAGTGCGGCTGTTCTGCTCCTAAATCATTTCAGTAGAAAAGCTTCAAATTAGTTAATATACTGCAAATACCAATTCCTTTCAAAATAAGACATACAGAATGAAATATCACGATCTGGAGCTTAGATTTGGCTAATTATTCCGACAGAACTGTAGACGATGAGTTCAAGGATTTGTCAGAAAGTTGACAACCAAGCGAATTTTTTACTAATTTTGGCAATTTGTTGTTTTTTTTTTTTTATTTTATTATAAATTTGTTTCCACACCTGACTCCTCTCTGTTCTGTGTAAACACTGCCTGTACTTCAGCCGAAACAAAAACCCCAATTTTTTGTCGCTTTTTAGTTCTGCTGGCAAGGTTAAAGTTTTTTATTTTTTATTTTTGAACAGAATCTGGTGCTTATATCACAATTTTAAGCTCAGATTTGGTTCATTTTCCCAACAAGTTGCACATGACTCACTAAATAATCACAGGAAAGCTGAAAATCCGACAGTTCTTTCTGTTTTTATGATAAATGGTGCCATTTCGGGTGTTATTTCCAAAGGATGAATCGTAGAACCACCAGACCAGGAAGCGGCTTTATTGAAACGTTTGGCAAACTTCAAAATAAATTGTTGAAGCAGAAACACTACAGACATGGGAACCCAAAGACATTCAGCCACACTCACATAAAACTTCTCGTGTTTTAAAATCAAATCATTTCACTGCCAGCGCTGGTTGAAGCAACACACGGCAGGTAAATCATCTCCACATCTCACACACAACACATTCATGAGCTCCATCGACGCAGTGACTCATAAATCCGTCGTCAGGCTGGACGCTGACATCATCCCTCCTCTGCAGGACTTTAGCCTTGGCTGGAGCGAAGCCGCAGCCCTGAGAGGCCTGATAAGATTCAGATTGAGTCCATTTATCCGTCAAGAGGGGGTAAGTGATGCCGCCGTCGTCTCTAATCTAATGAAACAGAGATAACCAAGGTAACGGCTCCGGAGGGCGGCAAATTCTCATCAGAGAGCAGGTGGGATCTCTCCATCGACCGACGCCGAGACGCTCAGAGACGACCTGGATGTGGAATTACCGGAGTGATGAGCTGTTGCGTAACATCTGGCTTCACCGGACGCACCTCCAGAAACCAATTTAATAAGGCACGAATATAGAAACAGGTGATCTGAGCCACTGACTCTTCTCCTTATAAAACAAAAAGTCCAGCAGATAGACGCCTTGAATAAAAACAAACCATGTGAGCATCTTCTGATCAGACAACACTGTTTGTTAGATCCTGGAGAAAAAAAGGTGGCACGCAGGATAAAAAAAGAACCACTTTGGGATTTTGTTTTGCAGCTTCTATGAAACCTGAAAAATGGTTCAGATTAAGAGAAGTTTGCATTTAAGGTTAAAAGTGTGTATTAATGTGCATTCATGGGAGCGATTTTCAGCTTTAGGCAACTAAAACTACTTGATTATGGGAAAAAAATCCCTGAAAAACTGCAAACTGCAAACTCCTTTAACATTATTTCTTATCTGACAGACTAGCTGATGCACATATGAATAGAAATAGAAATAGAAAAATACTTTATTTATCCCAGTCTGGGAAATTACTGTGGTACAGCAGCAGCAAGAGAAAAACACCAATCACAAGAGAAAAAAGAGCTAAAGTTAAATACTATTTAAAAAATTAAAAATGAAAATAAGTGAATAAAATAAAGTAAGTAAAAAAAAAAAAAAACTAATAAAAAATATCAGTTAAAGAGCTCACATTCTGCACATTTACAGGCTGATAATATAATATTTAGTGTGCATTAGAATATATTTGCATACTTTAATGTTCAAAAAACATCATTTTCCCCATTCTCACCTTCTGTCTGAAGGCTTTTGCCTCTATCACTTTGAGAAGAACTATTTTAAGATGATTTTTGTAGCGTTCAGCGACGAGGACACCTTAGAAACAGCTGAGAGAGTTTGTGTTCATGGTTTAAAGTACCTTCAAAAATGCTGATTAACGTATATTCCTAATAAGGTTTTTTCAGCTTCAGGCGACCAAAACTGCTTTGTTATGTGAAAAAAAAAGACACAGTGAAGGTGCAAAGAAGAACTGCTTTGTAATTATTTGACATTTATTGGATGGAAATTACAGAAAACGGGAGATAACGGAAAGGTCTGACATGAAACACGGGTTTAAAGAGCCCACATCCTGTAAATTTACAGATTTATAATTGTATTTTTGGGTGTGTTTGAATATGTTTGCATGCTTTAATGTTTAAAAAAAGACATTATTTTTCTTATTGTGTGCATTGCTGCAGCTCTTCTGTCTGAAACGCTCAATTTTAGCGCCTGTCTCTTTAAGAAGCTCCTCCTGCTCTGATTGGTCAGCTGGTTCGACCAAAGCCAGGTAGAGTTTAGGTAAAGATGTAGCAGAAGCAGCTCTAGTGAGGAGATAAGGCATTATGAAAATGTGTTGCGCGATGATGTAGAAGAGTAACGGCGGAAAAGCCTGGACTTCAGACGGAGAGTTTTAGTGTGGACTTTATAAGTCTGCAGACCATGATCAAAAAAAAGCAGCTACATGACACACTAAAGGACAAGAAGGACACAAAAAGCAGAACATGTTTATTCTCTTTAACTCTCTGGAAAAAATCCTAAACTCATCATATAAAGAAACCGTAAAAACAGAAAAAAATTACTGGATTTTTTAACTTTCTGACAGTTTTTGAACTCATCATGTGCAACTTCTGTTTCTGTCGGGAAAAATTAACCAAATCTACGCCTAAAATTGGGATATTTGTACCCGATTCTGCGCTCCTTGGAACAACACGAGAATCCAGCAGCGACCAACAGTCACAAAAAGACTTTCCGGCTGAACTGTACTCATATTAACACCAATGCAAACAGTGAAACCTCTACAGTACGTGGAGCGCCGTTGTTCTCCAGAGCTGGCAACACCTTTTGTTTTTCCTTTTTAGTGAAATAAATAACCCCAAAATAATCAACATTTGTGTCATATTGCCAAAAAAAAATTAAAAAAGCACGCTAACACTGAGACGGATGGAGGTTTTCCTTTGTCTGATCACAACAGCCCCGTTACTAATTTGCGTACATTTCGCAGCCGCTGAGCACTTCAAAGCTGCACACGTTTGGCCTGCGTTCAACGCTCGGCTAAAACAGCCATTATCAAGTGATTTGCAATAAAATAACGCTGTCGCCCGGCCAAGGCATTCCAGTGAAGTGGCCCAGACGGAGCGCAAATAGAAAACCACTCAGCATCGAGCCACCGCGAGCGCTCAAACCATTGACTTTGCTTCATGTGCAGCATTCAGATTAAATAAAAGGCGTCGAGTTTCCCCCCCGCCGCCGCCACCTCGCTCCGTCTTCCTGACCGATCTGTGCCTGCCAGAGCCGAACGAGGAGGCCGAGCGGAAGACCCTGACGTAAGGAGGGCAGCAGCCTGAAACTAAACGAGCTTCCACAACAAAGCCGCGGGTTAGGAGGCCTTGTTGCTGCTGGAAGGGGCTCAGCTGCTGCTGGCGACGAGCCACCGCGGCGTGTTCGTGCAAACACGGCCGCTGGCATCCAGTCACACTGCGCTGACAAACTTGTTCTTAGCGCAGCGGGTGTCACCGCAGCGATTAGCTCTGGCATTTATTGCGATGAAAATGTGCTCCCCCGGGGTCCCGCCGAGTCGCAGAATCAGAAAACTGGCTTACGCAGCCACAGTCAGCAAGCGTCTTTGTGACTTGTGCAGCAGAACAAGGACACGTGAGAACCAGCAAGGAGCCTCTTTCTGCGGTTAATGAAGGAGCTCCGAGATAAAACAGAGGAAAGGTTTAAAAAGAAAGTGAGCTGAGGCTGCAAAGGCTCGACTTTAACGGCACAAACACCCAAAATATCTCCGTACGACACGCCGAGCTGATAGGATGTGATTCAGAGGATGGAGAGGCGGCAATAACGACTCTCATCGTCAATTAGTCCAGCGGATGTCAGCTCAGTTAATCGATTAGGACTATAAATGTCAGAAAATGGTGAAAAAAGTCAATCGGTGTTCCCCAAAGTCCAATATGACGCCTCTAACTCTAAATGTTTATTCAGAAACCAGAAAATACCACATTTGTTTAGCTTTTGGCGTCTCCTTACTCAAATAAAACAACTCAAATTGATTAATTAATTAGTTGTTTGGTTAATAAAATGTCTGAAAACGGTGAAAAAAGTCAACTGGTGTTCCCCCGAAGTCCAATTTGACGCCTCCAACCCTACATTCTTATTCAAAAATCAGAAAATACCACATTTATTTAGCTTTTGACATCTCCTGTCTCAAAAAAATGACTCAAATTAATTAATCAAGTAGCTGTTTGATCGATAAAATGTCCAAAAATGGTGAAAAAAAAGTCAACTGGTGTTCCCCAAAGTCCAATTTGACGTCCACACCCCGAAATATTTCATTCAGAGGAAGAAAGAAACCAGAAAATACCACATTTGTTTAGCTTTTGACATCTCCGTTCTCAGAAAAACAACTCGAATTGATTAATTAATTAGTTGTTTGGTCAATAAAATGTCCGAAAATGGTGAACAAAAAGTCAATTGGTGCTCCCCAAAGTACAATTTGACACCTCCAACCCTACATTTTTATTCAGAAACCAGAAAATATCACATTTATCAAGCTTTTGACGTCTCCTGTCTCAAAATAATGACTCAGATTGATTAATCAATTAGTTGTTTGGTCAATAAAATGTCTGAAAATGGTGAAAAAAAGTCAATTGCTGTTCCCCCGAAGTCCAATTTGACGTCCACACCCCTAAATTTTTATTCAGAGGAAGACTCAAACTAATAAATCAATTAGCTGCTTGGTCAATAAAATGTCTGAAAATGGTGGAAAAGTCAATAACTGGTTCCCAAAGTCCTCGTATGTCTCATTTAGTCAAAAATAACTCACTCACAGACCAGGAATGATATTTTCTTTTACAAAATAAATAAACTAAATAAATACTTAAACTGATTAATCAATGAGTTGTTTGGTCAATAAAGTTTCAGAAAACAGTGAAAAAAATATCAATCTGTGTTACAAAAAGCCCAAAAATAAACTCCACAACTCAAATGTTTCTGTAATTTACTACAACGTGACTCACAAACCCACAGAAAACCTGTTTACTGTCACAGAGGTGGAAATAAACCAGATAATAGACATATTCAAGAAACTGGAATGAGAGAATTTTCACCTTTTCTTTCCTAAAATTACTCAAATGGGTAAAAAAAAGTCGACTGGTGTTTCCTAAAGCCCAAAATTGCGCCTACAAATATCTAAAACTGTCAAAAACCCAAATGTAATTTTCACAGAAGAGCAAAAAACCAGAGAATAATAATATTTAAGAAGCTGGAAGAAGAATTCAGACTTTTTCTCTTGCAAAATGATTCTAAATGACAACTTGGCTCTAAACGTGTGTCACAGGATGATATGACTAAATATTTAGGTTTTTCAAATGTCCCAGAGAGAAAAAGTGATTTACTCCTGGAAGAGAAACCAAATTTGCGTCTTAATTTGGTTACGCAACAAATAAACGACACCTTCTTACTGATCCAAACTCCAGGATTCAAAATTCGGACCATTTTTTCCGAAGGTTATCGTAATATTTTAGGTTTTTGGTGAGAATCCAACTTAAAATTCCATCTCAGATCTTCTGCTCGACTCTTCCTGATTTGCTTGAAACTTTTTTTTATGTTCAAAAATCGGTCACACGTTAAAATTTGAGCCTGTTTCAACGACGATATCTCAGGAAGTATTAAAGATAAAAGCCTGAAACTTTCACCGTTATTTCTCATCATGTCAATGATTCAGAGTCTGCAATACTGGCCAAGTAGATCAAATAGTCTCTGATTGTGGGTGGATTGAAATATGAAAAAAACGTCATGAAAAGTCGCATCTTCAGCTCACATTAGCAAAAAAAAATGATCGACTAGTGATATTTTCTGACCCACATGTGGCTGCAAGTCACCGTTATACAAATAAAACTTACAAAATATTGTTTAATGTCAAATATGTGGTTGAATTTTTTGTTTTTGTCAAACGTTTAAAGCCGATGTGACCACAAAAACAAAAGTACTGGTGAATAAATAAACTTTCAAAATGGTTTTAGGGATATAATTGTTAAATAAAACCCGTGTGATGTCATTTTTAGTCACTCCGGTCACCACGTGTGCTCCGTCTCGTCCTCCCATCCTGCCTCTGGATTGCCTAATTCGACTCGGAAGCGAAGCTGCGCCGAGCGTAAACCGGCAGCCGACTCGTTGAAAAGATCCAAACCCCAGAAGCAGATGGCGACCGCACTGGAGCACAAACCGACCAGCCTCCGCCCGAAATAAACCCAGAATCAAACCCAGAGGCCTCCCAGCACCCCGAAATAAACCCGGCGAATTACAGGCGAGCCTCTCAGGGCGAATCCGGCAGCAAACATGCTCGCATTTTAATTAAACTTTCATTATTCCAGTTTGCATATTACATGGTAGCTGCTTCTCCTTCTTCTTCTTTTCCACCTTTCCACGAGGCGACTAAAATAAGCCGACGCCAGCTGACTCAGAGCTCGAGTACAGCCGGTCGTGAGCGCTCAGAACAGGCGAGATGCCCTCGATCGGGTGACTCACTCGAATGTCAGTTAGGAAATAATCCGTCTGCCAATTAAATAACTCCGCGAGATGAGCCTCTTTCACAATTTCAGAGGCAATTTCACACCACGAGGCTGCAGCTCGGCTTCCAGGAGTTAAAAATTCTCGCACAGCAGGCGTGTCTGGACCGAAAACTGCAATTCCAAATTTAAAAAAAAAACGGAGGGGTTGAAAGTCGGGCGATTAGAACTAATAGCAACGCCCACATCTGGAAACAGGAAGGAGTTCAGATGGAGGAGGCTGCAGACGACTGGTTCATCACACAAACGAACCAAGTAGAAAACAAGGCTTCTCTTGATAACAGATTAGCTTCCACAGACTTCCCAGTTCAAAGGAGCCACAAACAGGGAAAACAACAGACGGAAAACACGACTCAAACAAAAAAATATAAAAGCTTGGGGGCCTCCGATGTCCCAGATAGCGAGAAAAAGACTCCCACCGAGGAGCTGGAAAACAAAAAGTTTTCTTCAAGCTCAAAGAACAAATCGGACGTCTGATAGTTTCATCGACCGTTAATATTTATGTTTTTTCTTTTGCCCTCCCCCCCACACATTCTGCCTCCCCTTCAAAAGAGCCCTAATAGTGAACAGAAAACAGCTCTGATGATAGTTTAGATAGAAGAACAACTTACAGCTTTGCGGAGGAGAGCCGGCAGCCGGTCGCGCAGTTTCCGAGAGAAGAAGGCGAAAAAAGAGAGCCGGGAGCTTGGCGGGGCGCACAATGTGGCCACGAACCCCGCCTAAACTACTATATTTAAAGCAACCTATAAAACAGACAGACGGCATAGTTTCAGACCATGAAAGCGCAAATGATGTGACGACAAAAAGAAGAAAAAAAAAGTCAGGTTGGAAAACATTCTCTTTGCATGGGAGTCATGTCTTTCCACTTGCAGCTAAATATACTCACACGTCCTGAAAACGCTAATTTATCCAAAATTAGGGGAACAAAATGCAGGAAAAGTTCATTCCTGAGTTCAGGCAGATTTGTATCTGCAGCCAAAGCTGAGCGCTTGTCTTTCTGATCAACTGAACAACCTTAAAGCTCTTTTATATCAGATTCCAGCGACGTGAAAGTCCAGACGAGCTTCACCTAAACTGAATTGTGTGAGTTTAAGGCGTCCGTGTGAATCTTAAAGCGGCGTCAGACAGCTGCCAGACCTCTGAGCTGGAAGTCCAAACAGGTTTATTATTACGTAATAGCTTGTGCCACAGAAAAGACAAAGAGCAGAGATGCTCCCGTCTCATTTTTACTCGCTGTAAACTCGTTTTTCTCTGCAGTATGAAGTCCTGCAGCTCCGTGGAAGGAGAGAGGACTCAGAAATATCTCAGAACGATGATTTGTTTTGTGCAAAAGTTTGATTTTATAGATTGTTTACTGCACAAAAATTTACAAAACAATGAAAATAAACTATTTAAATGTGTTTCTTTACTCGTCTCCTCTCTGCTCTGTTTAAACGCTGCCTGCAGTTCAACCCAAAAAGTCCCTGAATTGCTGAGACGTGTAGAATGAAGCGATTTGAAATTTGAGGCGACCAAGAAACAACACAGTCATCCCCTATGTTGCAGGAGTTTCTGAAACACTCAGGAGGATTTTCAACACTCCAGTGTACTTCAAGCCCACCAACACCCTGAGACAGAACCTGGTCCACCCTGAGGACAAGAAACCAAGACACAAACAGAGCAACGTGGTGGAGGCAGTCCAGTGCAGCGAGGAATGACCAGACCTGGACATCAGGGAGATAAAACAACCACTCCACAGAAGAGCAGCTCCTCAGGACAGGACTCAGCATCCACCTGCATGTTAAGGACAAAGGACACTCGTTTGAAGACAACAACGTACAGATGTTGTCCTGCAGGGAGGACAGATGGTTTGAGAGAGGGGTGACAGAAGGCATCTAACTGGAAAGACCCTCAACAGAGGTGGAGGTCTGAGGCATCACCCCTCACCTGTTTACAACTCAGTCCTAAGATCTCTCCCCAGGAAGATGAAACCACATCCACACCTAGACACAACAGACCCTAACGAAGCCCATTGTGGCAGGAAGGACTCACATAATGAGGGGGAGGAGCAACAAACCCCCAATTGAAACCTAAACTCAGGTGTTAATGGCTCCTTTAGGATATCAGTATCTGGAAATCCCAACTAGTCAGAGCTGATGAAGCCTCTTGGATGAGAGGTGGAACGTCTTCAAGTAAGTCCAGTTGCTATGATTAATCTACCAGAATGATTTTTAAGTTTGGATTTGGTGAAATTTTCCCAACTCAACTCAAGTGATTCGAGTCTTTTTGTTTTTACAGCTTCACTCCAGGATAAATGGTGTCATTTAGGCACATTTTTAAAAAGATAGCATCCCTTTCTGACGTGCTTTTTGTTTTTTTTCCCCTTTTTCTTCGATGCGTTATTATTTTAGAATGAAAATGTGAAGAATATCGCATGTAAACATATTCTAGGTGACCCCAGAAATCATATTATAAACCTGTAAATGTGCCGAATATCACACTGCTAATAGATTGTTGCTAATGTTTGCTGTGGGTTTATCTGAACTTGTCGCTAAAAACAACAACCTTCTGCATCTGAAATCAAACATACGTGAGCTTTAACTTCCCTGCTGGACCGCGTTAAAGTTCCAACTCAACACATCGAGCAGACTGAGGATCTTGAGGTAATATTTGGTTTATTTCATCTCCAGAGAATCTCTGTAATGAGGTCATTTCTACCCGTCGCTGGTCTAGAAAGCTGCCTCCATCTATTCTGGGTGCCATCATCCCGACACGTTTCCCTCGGTTGCCGCCCAGGACTCCCTCCTCCTTCCTCCTCCATCCTCCTCCTTCCTCCTCCTGCGTCTCCAGCTGGTACAAATCGCTGCTGCTTGACTCATCGCCACGACAAAACATCCATGATCACATCCCCCCTCCTCCAGCCGGCCTCTCTGCACCGACTCCCCCGTTACACTTCCGATTGATTTTAAAATTTTATCGCCGGCTTTCAAGGCCTTAAACGACCTCGCTCTTAAACCTGATTTATCGACCCGCGATGTCTGAGCCGCGGTGATCAGATGGAGCTCTGCTGGTCACGATCAGGCTCTAACTCACGCCGCCTCTTATCTGATTCTAAATCTCTTCTTGTGACTATTTCTTTTTTTTTTAAAATTCATTTGATCCATTTTTCTTCCCGTGCTCCTGTTACACGGCCTTATTCTCGTTTTATTGCCTCGTCTGGCTTTATTTCTGTTCTTGATCAGCACTTTTTGTGACTTTAAAAGGTCCCATATGGTGAAAATTCATTTTTATTGTGTTTTGTGGTCGTTGTAAACTCAGAGCTGTAAAATAGAAGCTGGGAGAACATGACGAAGCCCCCCAACAACTAGTTAGTCTCCAAACTTCACGAGTACAAACGTTTAACGAGCTGCTACGTTTTAGCTGAAGAACCAATAGCGGTACAGCTTTGTGTAGCTCCGCCCC
>NW_007577872.1:298350-299301 GCF_000690725.1 Stegastes partitus | reverse complement strand
CATCTAATCTGTTAGTACCCACATCCAGTATCTCTCATAAATCACGCTCGAGAGCTTCGGTAGAGACAGAATATCTTGTCATGCTAATCGACTCGGTCTGATTCTAATGACTTTTTAGCCAATTTCCTTGACTATCTAGTGATCTGTAGAAATGAGCTGCGAGCGACTCCCGCTTTAATTTTCTTCCTATTTCTGGTCGCTCAGCCTTCCTCACATAAAAACACACATCAGATTTTTTTTTAAATAAAAGGCAGATCGCTGATGTTTGAAACCCAAACTGGGCCACACATGATGCCCACACATGCTCCGGTCGTCAGATCTGCTCCTGGGTGACGTAACCGCCAGTCGAAGCCGTGGAAGAAGAAGAAGAAGAGCGAGGAGCTGGAGGCCACGTTCAAACGCTCCGACATGTGTTTTCACCCCACCGAGAGGCGCCCTCGTCAAAGCAGAGAGCCGCTGTGAGGCGTTTACGGCTTCTGCTCGAGACAAATAAAAGCCTCCCAAACAACATCTGGTGTCGGAGATGCTAAAACGGCCCCCTGCACGCGCTAATAACAGCATCCGGCTCTTTTGTTAGTCGCTCGTGTCGGCGAACGCAGCACAGATTCAGGCATCGGTGTGTAAGCATCGAGAACATCGACTTTACAGACAGTGAAGCTTCCAGCTCCTCATGCAACAAAAAACTGTAAAAATACAGTTAAGGGTGCAGATTTTTTAAAATACTGTAAAATCTTTTTGGATCCAAAAACAAGAACGACTGTCAAAAACTGAACTGGACAAAACATTGTCGCCCAACAAAGCACCGTGAATACCAACGACTTGAGAATATTATTCCATCCATCCATCATCTATACACCTTAATCCTCACTAGGGTCATGGGGGGCTGGAGTCTATCCCAGCTGACTCAGGGTGAAGGCAGGTTCACCTGGACAGGTAACCAGTCTATCACAG
>NW_007577872.1:294062-297720 GCF_000690725.1 Stegastes partitus | reverse complement strand
GTATTTATTTACAAAAGGTAGTTTGTTCTTTAAGACTGTTTAAATGCAGAATTACATATATTTACTGGATATAAATCAGCAAGAAATATCAATATTTTACAGATATTTGCTCTTAGGACTGAAAAATTGTTTAAAAATTGGAATGCTATTTTATGTAATTTCCTCATTTTCTTAAATTAGACACAATAACCAGTAAATATCACAGAAAAAAAGGATTAATTTACACGGTAACCGCAACAAAAAGACTGTGAACAATCAGTATTTATACAAAAGATTATTTATTCTTTGACATTTTTAACGGTCAAATTAAACAGATTTGACTGTTTTTCTATTTAAATCAGCAAGAAGTCTCATTATTTACCAGAGACTTGCTCTTATCTTAATAAATAAATCTGTTTATATTAACAACTGAAAAATGGTTTTATGTGAGAGAAATGTTTATTTGAAAGAAGCTGCGGGAGGTAAATAAGAAAGTGGCACAAAAAGAAAATAAAGTGAAGTACTAGAGTAAATGTACTTAATTACATTCCATCATCATTTGAGGTCAAAGTGACTCAAAAGCTCTGACGATTAGAAATGAACAAAAGTCACATATTTACATTAAACTAGAAAACGAGCTGATTCCTCTGAACTCTTCCTCATGTTTCCAGTGGTAGCAGCACAACATGAATCCTTCACACGACTGAATCGTCTAAAAATAAACAGTGAACTTAATCCTGATGATTGTGATCAATTAGACACTAACTAACTGTTTCAGTGAACTACATTAACACATGGTGAAATCGGACCACAGCTGTCAGGATTTTACTGTAATTTCGCAGTAAAACGAGCGACGTTCCCCAAAACAAGGCCGCCTTGTAAACTCCTGCGTCCTGGAGAAAAAAAAGGACCTTTCTCACCGAGATATCGCTGCGTGTTTGATAGAGCAATAAATATTTGAGTGGAGAACAGCTCTCTGAAGACGTGTTTTACGGGGCCAAATAACAACACCGTCCTCCGGTCCGGGCCTCCAGAAAATGAAATGTTATGGGACTGGGACTTGTAGGGAAACAGAAGCTGAGAGTAAACATGGCCGAGCCCAGCTTCTCTTTCATCACCTCGTCCTGCTGCTGCTGCTGCAAACACACAGCGACCCAGACAGGCGTGAGCGCGCTCCGCTGCGTCCAGCCTTCCCTTCGGTCCGACCAACGCTTCCTTTACTTTCCTCCTCCGCCTCCTCTCAGGATTTCCAGCTGGTTTCACAAACGTTACAAATGGGATTCAATGGCTGCCACAGATTGTGTCTCTCTGGTTTTCCCTCTCTGCCTGCCTGCCTCGTTTTCTTCTTCTTCTCACAGCGACTCTCGGGTCTCTGGAGACGAGGTAACTGGGGAAACTAGGCCACCGATCGGCCCGCCGAGACCGAGGAGCCCAGAACAGCTCGGCTCGGCTCTGAGAGGCTCCTGTTACATCTAAACTGTGCAAACAGTGGCCTCAGCGCTGAGAAACAAACCTGCAGGCAGAGCTGCACTGGTTCAGGAAGCACATATGACACTACACTGTAAAAAACAAACAAACAAACGTGGGATTGAACGGATTCTTTCTTGTTCTTCAAATACACAAAAATAGCAATACATTTAAAAAAAATGTACACATCTAATGTAAAAAAAAAAAAAAAAAGTGCTTTTTTTGTAGATTTAGAAAAAAATAAATTACAAGATAATCTATGATAGTCTAAAAATTTTTTTTAAATTTCATTCAACAGATGACACCATTAAGTGTAGATTTAATACTGTAAATACATTTCTAAAATTACAAATAGTGACAAAGAAGTGTCTGCTCTGCAAGATTTGCTTGCACTGTAAAAAAAAAAAAAATTATAAAAGGGATTTTACAGATTTTTTTCTGTTTTTGAAATACACAAAAACATCAATAAAATCTGAAAAATGTACACGTCTAATGTAAAACAAAAAAGCACTTTTTAAAAAATTTTTAAAATGTAAATTACAAAAAAAATGCAAATTTATGATAATTTTGAAAATATATAATAATTTAATTCAATAGATGACATTACTAAATCTACTGTAAGTATATTTCTAAAATTACATACAATTAGTGATAATTAATTAACAGACGTAGAAGTGTCTGTTCTGTAATTAAAATGAGACGTATTGTATTACAACAAAAACATTAAATGAGTTTATAAAATCTATAAGCATTGGTAATGTGTCAAAATACAGTTTTTAGCATTTTATATATATATCACTTATCAATCTATCCTTCTATTGTTTTATTTATATATTTTTATTTTATCCATATGTAAACAACAAGTGTGTCAATTCTCCTTTATTAAACATTAGAAAGCTGAAAAATGCACATGTAAATTTAAAATTAAGGTTAGAAAATGTATTTTATTTCTGGGAAAATTGCTGAATTTTACACACAAAAAAACTGTGGTTTATGGAAAATTACAGCATTTTAACACACAGTTATTTTCTGTTAATGTACAGTTGCATTAAATATACATATATATCATCAATTCACCATTTTCAGCGCTAAACTCTCTAGCGTACATTCAATTAGCCTGCTATAGGAGTAATTACTTTTATTGTTCTGAGGGAAAAGTTTAACATTTTAAGAACTACACTATTTAAGAAGACTGATTATTACATCCCTGCGTTAAATATGGAGCTACAGACACGAGGCCATTAGCTTAGCTTGAGTTTTTTTAATGCTAGTTTGTAGAGTTGGACCAGAAAATGAAAAGCAGTGGACCAACAAAAGATCCAAACATTACTTAAAACATATAAAATGCTGCAGAATTATTGCGTTTTTTTAAATTATTTGCTTACATTTATTCCTCCTGATTATTATTTCTGCTCCTAAAAATCCTCTTGCACAATTTAAAATGAGTTGTTTAATGTCAATACAGTGACGTCGGCTGCACAGGACATTAAATGTGACACAAGAGGAAATAAACTGAATTCTGTTTGTCGTCACCATAATAAATGCCACTAAAACCACAGATTGTCGCGTCTTGTGTCGAAATAAACTCCCACCGGCTCGTTGTGACGTCTCTAATTTGTTCTTTTGTATGAAAAAACAAGACCTTTCTGAATAAATGTTGCCCAACAGGCCCTTTAAGGACAGAACACCTGAGCAGGCTTCAAACAGTAAAAAAATCAAACTGCGTTTATCTGCTCGTCCTGTAAAACAGCTGCATTGTGTCTGACAGAGCAGCACATGTGTGAATTCCTCCGTACGAGGGAAAATAAGCGTGCTAATTGTGTCCACATATCATTAAGCCTGAGGGTCTGCAGGAGTGTAATTGCATATGAGCGGGATCGTGTTCTTTTTCACGGCGGTCATTTATTAGAACTTGTTTATGAGCCGGAAATAGGATCTGAGCCGACGGCTGGAACAAGCGAGGTATTGATGAGCGAGGCGACAGGCAGCAAAGTTCAGGAAGGTAACGGCATTAATAAGGCTTTCCTTTGGTCCAGAACAGGGAGGATGAAGTGACCTACATTCTGGGAAAATGACTCAAAACCCAGAATGGTGCATTTAAAACAGGCCACGAGACGCCGTTTGACACCTTCCATGAGCTCCAGAAGAGCTGCGAAGTGGACACTGTGGTGAGATGATTAGCTGCTGGCAGTGTTGTGTGGAAAAGAAGTCC
>NW_007577872.1:219513-293065 GCF_000690725.1 Stegastes partitus | reverse complement strand
GGAAACCAGTCACTAACAATACCGTTTCTTTTTTTAAGACAACATGAAAAGGAAGTCCTTGAAATGCAAAAAAAATATACATTTAGAAATAAAAGACAACTTTATCCACCAATGAAGATCACACTTTTGATCAAAAGCTCCAGATCAGCTACTAAATGGACCTCGTTGTGAGATTTTTATTGGTCGGCAACGTTGATTTTCAGGACAGCGAGGAAGAGAGGTGCTACAAAAAATAGCTTTGAGCTAACTTATGGTAGAAATAAGTCTGTAAAATGCTAAAAACGAACATTTTGCATTAAAGGACAACTGATGAAGACGATGTGATGTGACAGAAAGCTCAGGATCAGCTGCTCAATGGATGTTCGTGAGAGATTTTTCGTTTTAGTATTTTATAAGAAAAGCAGAAAAAGGAATGTAAAGAATAACTGTGGGTTGTTTGGCTGCTGTCTGACTCTGTAACATATTTATGACAAACTCTAATTAATGAATTCCTATTAATATATTTAATACATATTCTGCTATAAAGAAGAGCTTTAAGGCTGAATGTGGACGTTTTGCTTCCTCACGACAAAACACAGATGTGCTGCTGCATGAGTCACCTGATGAGTAGAAATCATTTGATCGTTTTAACCACAGCTGCGTCTAAATACAACCAACACTGTAAAAAAAAAATTAAAAAATAAACTCCATTATAAGGTGAAGTTCTGTATTTAAATGTAAATACTGTAACGTTCTTTTAGACAAATAAAAATAATTAAAACAGTGTAAAAGGAAAGGCTGCACGTCTAAAAAGTAAAAGTATTTAGACTCCAAAGTAAGTAAAAATACCACCACGGTGTAAAAACATTCACTAAAATGTGAATTATTTTGACTTACGCTGTAAAATTTTTATGTATTTTACTACCTTTGAATTCTACTGCGCGTTAATGTCTTCTTTCCACTTTCCACCACTGGTTTCTGCTTTACTTGTATTTATTACTGGGACGTTTAATTATTGCAAATATCATCAACTTTATGAACTCTGTGTTTAATTTGTAGAAAAATATATAGATATCAAGTACATATTTGTAGAATGCATGAATTTAAGTTCATACTTTTAATTGTAAATTTAGTTACTGTCCTGGTGAGTTTAAATGCTAATAATCATTAATTAAGTTTATTAGTTGAGTATAAATAAGTCTAAAGGTTAAAATAAACGTAGCAGAGTAGACGTAGGAAGCAACACAACATGGAAATACTTCAAATGCATCAAAATTGGCTTGCAGCACAGTACTCGAGTAAAAGTAATTGAATTGAAAAGTACTCAGTTATATTCTGCTAATGGGAGGTTTAAAGCGTGGGGGGGGGACACTTTATTTTGTGGAATATTTATAGGTTTTGCAAAAAACAAATCTGGCGGTAAAAAGCAAAAATTTGCAGTAGAAGTACAAAGTAACAGAGTAAAGACAGTATTCGAGTAAATGTACTCAGTTACACGACACCGCTGGTTCCTGCTTTACTTGTATTGACTGTTGGTGAGTTTCTTTATTAAAAAATAGAAATATTTTTTGGACTTTTTATACAATTCATGAGTAAAAATCTCACATTAAACTGTATATTTATATACTAAACGATTTTAATTTTAATTACTTTATATGGTGCTGACAGTTTAATCTACAATAACATCATTTATTAGATGAGCAAAATAAATGCATTTGACTGCAAAATAGAGTGGAGAAAGTAGAATGAGGTGGAAATACAGTACATCAAACAGCACAATACTTGAGTAAATGTACTCCGTTACATTCCACCACTGCTTTCTGTTTTACTTCTATTTACTGTTGCCAAGTTAAATTATTAGAATAAATAACACATGATGGACTCTGTGCATGTTTTGTTGGATAAATGTTGGACTCTACACACCACAGAATGTACTCTGAAGCTTTAGTTACTCGTTACTTTGATCAACTTTTCACCAGCTTCTTGTATTTACTGTCAGGAAACTGGATTATTGTGGAGAAAACAGATTTTTTTTTTTTTTGTCTTCTCATATGATTTGCAAACAGTGCAGCAGAAGGAAAATTTAACTCTGTGTGTGCCGGCAGAACAAAGTGGTTCCGATCTGAGCCCGATCAGAGGAGCTCGAGCTGCAGATCTGCACCAAAGCAGGTGAGCAGCTCGTGATGACGGCGGCTCACCTGCACCTGACAGAAACTAAGAGGAACCCGCAGGTGTGTTTCTGATCAGAGCTGTCGCTTAGCCTCAGCAGCATCCAGGCTGCAGGGACTACATGGTGCGTTCAGGAGCCACGCTGAGCCCGTGAACAGGCCACCGAGCGGGACAAGGTGGGAAAAAGGTGACACGGCGCAGGTGACTCACGTAGTGCTTCGACGGGTTGCGCCTCTTCTCCACGTCCACGACTTTCACGTCCAGCACAGTCCGAAACTGCATCTTGACCCTGCAAAGGCTCTGCATGCAGGCGGCGGGCAGGCGGCTCCGGGAAACCCGCCTGCAGATCACCACATGAGGCGTCCGACGATCCGCCAGGAGACCGCGGCTGATCCGGCGGCGCTGACGCAACCACCAATCATCAATGTGATCGGAAACTTATCGATAGTCCACGTGAGGGAGGACGCCGAGGAGCGAGCGCGGAGAGCCGGCTGCGGGCTGCAGGGAGGCGGTCGCCTTAGAAATGCAAAAAGCGCCTCTTTGTGTCTGCAGAAGGAGGCATGGAGGAGCTGGAGGGAGCCGGCGGGTCCACGGAGCGGAGCCGAGCTGCGGCGCAGATCCTCGGCAGCAGTGGGATGGGCTTCACGCACGTCCTCAGGGCGACTTGGAAAAAAACCGCTGTGGCTTCATCCACCACCGGCGTGACACGGAGCCGCGGAGCTCGGGGATCACTGGTTCTGCTTCCTGCGGCGCTCCGGAACTTTTCCTCCCCGCCTCGAACATCTGGCCGCAGCTGTGCGCACGCTGGAGCCGCTCGGCGCCGCTGGAAGTCGCTCCGTCCCGGGCAGCAGCAGCAGCTTTCTGGCCGGAGACACGAGCCGCCGCAAGTATGGATACAGATGTTCCACCGGCGACCAATCAGCGGCGGCCTGGCCGACTTCAAAGAGCCAATTAACGACCAAACAGTGCCCCCCTGCGCACGCAGCGACGCACGCAGCCGCCGACTCACCTCCGCTTCATTTAGCGCACAAAGTAGATCCTTTAACGCAACATCCAGCCACGACTTCACGTCTCCGGGAACACAGAGAGCCTGAAAGCCGGCAGTGGTTGAACTGGAGGGTGTTAACTGGTCGGACTGGAGCCTCACTGGTGTGTGTGTGTTACCCCAATTAACTCAGACAAAACACAGGGGAAAGGGGCATTTGAGGTTAATGATGTACTTGAAGGGGCACGTGAGCAGTTTGACAGCTGAGTGAGGTCCTGACAGGTAGAAACACAGGTGTGATGTCTGGGCCTGATGACGTCATCAGAACTACACCTGAGAGCCGAAGGAAGCAACTGATAATGTAGCTACTTTAGCCACAGCAACGTTTTATGTATACCTGTAGTTATTATGTTTAATGGATATTTTCATGATAAATGTAATAAATAAACACACCATCACTCCCTCTATGTCTACATATATAATAAAGATATATTTATATATACAAGATACATATTCTAGAGTTCATATTACACTTATTGTACATTTTGCATTACATATTTTCTCATTTCTGCTATTTTTATTTCTGTGAACTCAAATTTCATTGTACTTTCTTGCACAATGACAATAAAGAGATTCTGATTCTGATTATTGGTTATTTTTGCTTATTTACCTGTATTTATGGTGGCAACTTTACTCTTGGTGCTGTAATAACCACATTACCTCTCGGGCATTAATAAAGTATTTCTATCCTATTCTAGAGAACTGATGTTTGACTCAAGTAAACTGTTGCTGCATCATAGGTAATAATACAATAAATATAAATATATGCTATCTCTCGTTCTGTCTCTCTTAATATACAGAAACATACATCTGTTTAAATAAAACACATGTGAGACATTAATTATATATCTATGCTGGAGCTCAAAAACAAGCTCGTATCGCTTGTTCTATTCTTTATTATCATCAGCTTAATATCCACTAATGATGAATTTATCTTTATATTTGTGTATATAAGTGAAGAACATGGAAAAAACATCTGACATCCTCTCAACTAAACCACATGATCTGGACTTTATCAGGCTGTCTATGAAGTTCACGCTACCGCTTTATTCTTAACTATTTACCTCCAAATAGAAACTTTTTTTTGTATGTTTTCTTGCTTTTATAAATGTCATCTTTAGCTAAATTATCACCATAAACAGTAACAAAGAGCAGCTCATGGTTCACCACTGCAGAGACACGTGCAGCACATCAGCTATAAACATCCAGGGGAAACTTTTCACACATCCGGGGGGAAAATCCAGACTTTTACTGCTGGAACACCCCTTTAATCCTGACAGATGGCGTCTGTGCTGCTGACTGAGGTTTGCACAGATACTTAATAGATTACCCCACATCAAACTGGTGTATGTTACACATGTACAGTATGAGATAAACGTGCAGCATATATACATAAAATGTGCAAGATGCTGCGTCATTACTTGAGTATGTCTCATTCAAACATGAAGATATGACGAGAGTGCAGGTTAGTGATGAAGTGTGCTGCTTATTTAATAATGTAGCGATAATAATACGAACTCTGAGCATCATTAGCAGGTTTTCTTTCATGTTTATCTCATAAATGTGCAGTTTTTCTGTCAGGAAGTAACTGATGGTCGGTGTGTTGAGGTGGACGTTCTGGAAATGTTCTGTATTTGCTGCTTTTTGGCACCTTGTTTCTGTTGGAGAACTTTAAGAAAATGTGCACACACTGCAGACGGACTTGGAGAAATGAGGCTTAATGGGGACCCAGGAGACTCAGTATTCCTGCCCCAGGGCCCCTGGCAGGCGAATCCAGCCATGCACGGGCTGCGTCTCCGCTCTGTTTGTTGTTATTTATTTTAAAATTTAGCATATATTTACAACAGTGGACTGTACAGTGGCCCTGAAAGCTCCTCTCTAAACAATCATATTTAACCTCAGCACATTTACATACAGGAGGAATTTAAGACAGTGGAGCCAGTCCAGAGCTAAGAGGTGCAGAGGACAGGATTTAAGTAAACATACTGAGAGCTGTGGAGCAGCCACAGCACAGAGCGACGCCGTGGTCGTGTCAGAAAGCAGTGTAATGGTTCTCTGCGGTGCTGATGATTTCGCTGTCGCACTCCAGCGACTTGAGGACGAGCTCCAGAGCTGCTCTGCTCACGTTGAGGCTGTAACGCTGCCGGACACCAGACAGGATGTGCAGGACGTGGCAGCCCTTCTCTGCAACTGTAGGAGGAACACGGGTTATAAATTCTACCATCAACACTCTACAAACATCGTAAGAGAATATTCTGCTTTCCAGACTGCGTAAGAAAAGTGAAAATGAAGCACACAGCATCCAGCAGGTGTGGTTGTTGTGCTAATTCAAGCTGCTGAAGAGCTTGACTTTTGATTATTTTAAATTAATTAAAATGCAAGAAGTCAACATTAAAGCTGAGGCAGGCTGGAAAATGCAATAAAGAAGTCCTCAACTCTGAAAATATCTCCTTTCTGTCCCAACAGATCCAAGCATGATCTGAAACTACGGCTTCAACTATCAACTGTTTGTTTTCGATTAATTAACCGACTGTGTCCCCAGTTAGTTGCAGAGTCTAAGCAAATAAATTCTTTAAAAAAACCCAGCAAAATACCATTTAATGTTGGTCTTTTTATTCTACCAAGCTGTACGTCGTTGTATAATGAAGCACGGTATGAAATGCAAACTAAAGTTTACATGTATACGTGCAAAACCGTCGAGTTAAACTTGATAAAATGAGGTGCAGGAGTCTAGTTTCCTCTCAGACCACTTCAAAAACGACGCAAAAGGTTATTATCACAGACGGTTTGCTCTCTGACGTAGAAAAAGACTTCCTCAGTTTTTAACTACATTTATTTATGCTTCATTAGGAGGAAAAGATTACGTCTACGTACATTTCTCTCTTTTCGAGTCCTCCCTGATGATGTCTTTGACGGCCAACAGCAGATCTTTGTCCTGTGCAGTCACCTGGTGAGGAACACAAGCCACATTCAGTCACGATCAATAATCGATTAATAGTTGAAATAAATAGGTAACGGTGGGCGATTGCTCGATATGTCGACACTTGATGTTCGCCACGAAACACACTCAGCTCCCGGCCTGCCGTAGTGCTAAAAACTGGCAAACACACCTGTAACTCCATTTCAGAAAACAGTAATAGGCTCCACCTGGTGGTTCTATGAAGCACTACAGCGACGCCACTAGAAGGATTTTTAATTGCATGTCTCTCGTCTTATCTTATTGGCTCACTCTCTGAACTCCAGGCAGTTTCCGGGTGTTTTTTGTCGTATTTTTACTCACTGTGGGCTCATTTTTAACTGTAGTAAAAAGTCCTGCAGCTCTACGGAAACAGAACCAGACAGAAGAAGGAGACAGAACTCAGAGTAGAACACAGTTATATTATCATGAATACAAGAAAAAGCAAAAGTGGAATTTCTTTGGTTATTAATTTCACAAAAATTGATAAAACCTCTACGTGCCTACGGATGATACCGGCACTGTGGGAAAAATGGTGTCTCTACATCCTATTCTCATTTTTAAACAGCTCGATCCGTCTCTCGGTGTAAACACTGCCTGCAGTTCAGCTGGAAAGTCTCAGGATTTTGGCCACATGACTGTTGGGTGCAGCTGAGTCACTAATCGCTTCCTACAATTTTTATTTGATTGTTTTATTTTTTGTTACAGAATCTGGTGCAAATGGTTTGTTTTGGCAAATTCTTAAATAAGACATGTAGAATACACTGATTTGCATGATCGATCACAGTTTTAAGCTTAAGTTTGGTTAATTTTCCTAACAAAACATTCTCCGTTTTTAATGTTTCTGGCTCTGATGAATGTTGTAAATTTGGCATTTCAAAAACAAAAAACTTGTAAATCCACTGGTGGGTTTCAGAGGGTTGATATATCCTCAACTCGATTAATCTATTAATGACAAGTAATTGAATAAACATATTTCTCTGCTGTTCCTTACGAGGTAGACGTCATCCTGGGACTTGACTTTGCGGTAAACGACGCCTTCGTCCTGGAGAACTTGCAGAGTTTCCTTCACAAGCTGCCGGAGCTGCTGACATCCAGACGGACCCGCAACAGGCTCCTGAGCGGCAACACAGGGAACACAAGACGACAACACTCAGGTGAAGCTTTGCATTTTAAATCTAAACACACTTCGCTTACCGGCATCTTTAATGGCGAACAGAATTTTAAAACAGCTGCAACGGCGTTAAAAAGTAAAAGTCGCTTTGTTGCAAGAAATGAAATCCTGGTTTTATGCTATTTACTTCATTTATTATTCTCACCTCAGCTTCAAATAAAGTCTGACGTTTGATTCTCGTTTCATCCCCTCACCGCAGATCTTCAAACAGAAAGCGTTCCCACATTCGGATTCGGCCGTACCTGGTCTGCTGATGCCGTTTGAGGCTGGCTGGAGATCAGAGGCTGCAGGAGGTCCTGGACATCATACGTTCTGAACCTGGTCACCGACTGCTGCTTCAAGAAATCCTTGATGATGTTTGTCGCCTTGCTGAGGGAACTGAGGGCCGAGTCACTGAAAGACACAGGAAAAAAACGAGGCCTCAGGTACAATTCATAGGAAAACATTTCAGTGTTCAACGGCTGATCAAAACACCAAAGCGGGTCGACTGAACTCGTTTTTGCAGCGTTTTAGGAGGAAGATGCTACAGTCACAGCAGGAAACTCTTTTCAGTCCAAGAGTCTGACAGCAGATGGAAAATATGTTTATATAAACCTGGAAATAATAACAGAGTTCAGACACTGAAGAAGAAACATTTCAGATCTTGCTCTGTCTCTAGATGAGTCAAACTGACCGGATTAGTGGCAGCGGTTTTGTTAACTCAGACGACTCTCTGGATTTGATTGACTCATCAGAGGTTTGTTTAACTGAATCAACCTGCAGATGTTGTTCACCGGTTAGAAACACGACTGGAACTCCAGCTTCCAGCAGAACACGGCTCAATGAGCAGCGATGTCATTGAGGGGAAACATGGCGTCAGATTGTTATTCTGAGCAACGAGCTGCTTCCTCACATCATGACTGGACTGAAGGCTTCTATGAGGGTAAAGCACTAAAACACTTTGTGAAAACTGGATCAGTTGTAGTTAAAACACCGAAAGTGAAAACAACTTTAGAACGTCAAGCTTCATTAACTAAGCAGCTTCATCACAGACGCTGAATTCATTGAATAAAGAACAAAAAACTGCAAAGTTCTGTCAGAAGAAGACTGACTGGACTCTGGTTTCACGTTACTTTGTGTCCTTGACAATGAACTCTGCCAGCATTTCTTGTGCTGTCACCATCCTTTGATTTGTGTATACGCGACTCATTTTGTCCGACAGAAAGGAAACTTTTCAGAACTTTGCTTTAGTTCTATCGTGTATTTTTATGCGCATAATGAAGTATCGCAATAGGAAAAGGTTGGCAAAAAAAAAGGCAAAATTTTAAAAAAACAAAAACTTTCCAGTCATTTGAGGTTGTTTTTGACATTTTCGTAAAAGAGTTAACGCCCTTCATAGATCGCAGATGGAATGAAGTTCTGATGTAAGAAACATTTAATTCATACGACTGATCAGCTGTTTCTTTCATTGTCTTCGTCTCTAGACGGCGTAAAACATGTCCGATACCAGCTGACATGACAGAGTAATTACAACCGACTAAATAAAAGAAAATTCTGAAGACTTCATTCTGTTTTTTTCTTATATATAGATTAACATTTCTGTATTTCTTCTTTTTTCAACTGATTTTGCTTCTTCTTCTGCTGTTTACTGCAGCCATGTGTAACGTCGCCGACATGAATTCATTCACTCTGAACCAGGACGATGGAAACAAGCCTGAACCAAACTTTTTTTGGTTCAAATTCACTTGACAGTTACACAGAAACATGGCATCTAAATATGATTTCAGAGGCAGGTTTAACTTTCATTAGCTCCGGTGCTGTGACCTGTGTGAGGAGATGGATGTTCGTACCCCGACATGTCGGCCCGCAGCTGCAGCGGTTTGTCGTAACACTGTCTGTAGAGCTGAGGAACCTCCATCATCCAGGCTATCTGCTCCGCCATCACCGGGTCGTCCACTTTATCTGGGAACACACACGGACACGCCGATGATGAATGACCCGGCAGAGGACAGAGAAACGAGCCGTCTCATAAAAAAGCATGTGCTGACAAAGAGAAAGTGTCCTTGTGAGCCACTCGGAGACTCTGTGAGCGAGTGCGGCTTCTTGTTTGAGCATTTGTGGTTTGTCTTGTTAACAACCACCACCGAACCGTGTCGCAGGTTTGTCGGCTTTTTCCAATATTTATAAAACCGTAGGTGGTCGGTGCGGATGTGAATGTGCTGGATTTCAAAGTCAGACTGCCTCTGTGGTCTGCAGAGGTCGGCCGTCTCCACTCACAGAAGGTGGAAGCCATGATTTCTCTCTGCTGCTGCCTCGACGTCTTCACCGGCCCTCGGACTCGGAGCAGCTCTCCGATCTCCAGACGGCAGCGCTTCTGCTGGGCTTCCTTCAGCTTCTTCAGCTCAGCGACGAGGTTGAAGGCTCCCTGAGCCCCGTCGCTGGGCTTTCCCTCTGCTGGCAATATCACAACAACAACCAGGGATGTTAGATGATTGCATAACAATACATGCAAATGAGTTTCAGATGCAACTTCATGCAAGAAGAAAGACTTTAAAGCAACACTAATCACTCTTTTATATACACAATGGATCAGATGAAAAATCTGAGAATTATCCTCTAACTTTGCAATTCTCTTTAACTCTGCAGAGATTTTGATGCTGTTTTAGCTCATATCTTTAGTTTGCTGTGAGTGGAAACGCTTTTAAAAGAACCCATCTACACTACCTGCTCAGTACAAAATGCCAAAGCTGGCAACTGGAGGTGCATCAATTAATCAGTCGTACAATTAGTTGTCAAATATCAAATTAATCATCAACTATTCTGATAACTGATTTAACAATGAGTATTTGTTTAAAGATTTTAAATTGTTTAATGTGAATATTTTTAGGTTTCTTTTATCAATGACATATCAATGTAATATCTTTGGGATTGTGGACAAAATAACACATTTTAAGAACGTGATCATGGGCTCTGGGAGGCACTGATTGACACTTTTCACTTTTTTCTGGCCTTTTACAGATTAAACAATTGAATGATGACATTAAAAATCAAATTAACAGATTAACAGATAGTTTGCCGTTATTCTGGCAATAGCATGGTGAACATAACAAGCAAGATACCCAGATATTTTCTCAGGACTTGGTCAAGATCTAGTCTGAACAACTAGTTATAGACCAAAAAAATAAATAAATAAAATAAAACTAAATAAAATGATGCATGCAAAGGATGTGTAGTGTAGTGTAAAAATACACAAACATCTACATCAAATATTTATGGTAATGAAACAGAGCAAGTTTAAGTTAATGTCTTGAATTCATTTCTACATTTCAACTGAAGATTGTTTGGGTTTTAGACAAAATGAGATATTTGGGGAAGTTGTCTTTGGCTTTCAGAAACCCTGATTTCACCATTTTTCACCATTTTTCACCATTTTCTGACATGTCACTGACCAAACAACCAACTGAATAATGCAGGAAATGACCAAAAGATCAATCTGCAATACAAGTAATCATTTGTTGCAGCTCTGTTATAGCTGAAGAACATATTGCACTAATTTAACAAACATAATGCAAGACTTAAGATTGCATGAAGAGTTTAACAAACAGCCTGCAAACACTGACACTAGTAAACTCACATTTACTGGGACCCTCATTCTCTTTCAGGAGGTCACTTTTCCAGCACAAACAGTTTATCACACCAGTTCCATCATCCACTGTGGAGGCAAGAAATTCACTCAAAATCAAGAAGATTTGGAAGTCAAGTTAATTTGAGATCCTTGTACAGGAGATGAGTGATACAAACAAAAACTGATAATAGAGCGTGTGACCGTAATATAACTATAATGTTTTACTACAGTAACGGGGGAAGTGAAAAATGATAATAGTGAAGATTAGTATATTAAAAATGTGAGCAGAAAACAATTAATATAGTGAAACAGCAGCAGTACCTCCATAACAGAAGAAGTCATCTCTTTCTTTCTTGTAAACCACCGTTCCAAGTACATCGACTTTGTAGATCGGATGCTTGTTGTAGAAGTAAATACCTTTGAGAAATGTGTACATAATTAGCTATCAATGCTACTGACGCACAATAGATGAGGCGTTTGTAATTACATTATCAATAAAAAACATGGAAGAACTTATGACTCACAGTGTGTTAAGCTGTTATTTTCTGTCTTGATCATTTAAATATCAAGTTGAGTGAGTGTTTAATATGCCCATTACATATCTTTAACCCTCACCCTACCGACAGGACTCCAGAGCTTCACTTCTTGTCATATCTCAGGTGTTTATTTCTATTGTGGAGATATTGCCATCAAAAATAAGTGAGTTCTTCAGATGCTGTGAGTGCATGAAGACTCTTGCAGCAAACAAACTAACATCTGCTCCTGGCTCTGCAGCTGTAGAAAGTCCATAAACCCGGTAGACTGTGAAGCAACTGAATGATGCGTCTTCATCTTGTCGCAGGTTTTATTTTAGTCCTCTACATTTCAATCATTGGAAACTAAATTTAACCAAATGGGACCATTAGCATAGCTAGGGCTAAAAGTGTGTTAGCCAAGTTAGCTCTGACAACAAAGTTAAACTGTAGCTTGTACATTAATTGTAAGCAAATCGTATTAGACACTTCAGTTAGCATTTAGACGAATATTACCACATGTAACGTCACTCGTGAAATTGTACAACTCAAGACCGAAAATAAAAAACCCATGTGACACAACTTTTCGAGGTGTTGCTACCTGGCACCTGCACGGACTCCGTCATCTGCAGGATGTCTCGGACGTACAGCCGAGCGAAGGCGGAGAAGATCGGGTCCAGACCCCACAGGATGGACGGGGGCTCCTCCGCTGCATCCATCGGTGCTGCCTGCATCTCATCATGAAAGCAAACTCTTAATTATTCAGCTTCTTTCCGCGTCTTACTTCCTCTGGATGCTCAGCCACTAGCAAGAAAGTAAACAACTTCTTCTTCTTCGTCGGTTTTTTCTTCTTCTGTTAATGAATTGGCAGCAGGCTGAACAAACAGCAAGCTATCTGATTCGCTTATTTAACAAATTTATTTTTCATTCTGATTTAAAATCTATTGAAAAGGCTTCACTAGCAAAATAGAATGGATATTTTTCAGATTAAAAATTCTAAAATATATTAACATTTTTCCCGTCCGTCCAGCGCGTCCTTGTTTCGCAAAGGCTTGTGGGACATGTAGTCTCAATGGACACAAAGCGCGCCGACTTTTGTGTTTATTGGAGCGACGGCGGCCGATTTGAACACTAAAACCTTAATTTAAAAAACAATACCCCGCACACTCGTGGTTTTTCTCGATGTGACTATTCCGTGGCGGGTAGTTTAACCGTCTCCCGTTGCGTTCGGTCTCCCGTACAGACGAGGGCAGCAGAACACCGGATTTGCCCCGCCAACCGTCGAGCACGAGGGGCACGGAGAGAAAAGAACTCGCGAACTCGCGCAGCCGTGAACGCGCGGCGACACTAAATCCGCTAGATTACTAAACCCGTCCCACAGCGAGGAAAGATGACCGTTTTCACCGATTTGCCGAATTTAAATACACGGCAGGCGTTACTACCCTAAAGGAAACTAGTGAATTAATCTGTCAGAAGTGGTTAATTTATTCGGGAGGACGCCTTTCTCGTGTTTTTTTTGTCTTTTTTTGTGTGTGGAAGAAAGAGCCCCGCGGTGCCGTCGGGCCAGCGGGTCGCCCGGAGTTGGAACAACGACGAGCCTCCAGTAACACTTTAAATTAAAAATAAACTCTTATTTAGGTGGATTTTAAACGCTAGCAGGGGTCTAAGTTAACCTTTAGCTGTTGTTTTAGGGGTCAACAATGACCCACGGTGTGCGAAAGAGCTCCCCGGTGGACTGGTCAAAACAGTGTCAAAGGCTAAGCTAGGTTTTGGATCCTGACTGTTATTGTTTGTTGAGATTTTATTATTATTATTATTTATTTAAATCTAACGGGGCACACATGCACCTCCACAGACTTGTGCTGAACCGGCAGTAAAGTTGATCTCCCTTTTTTTTTGGTGAAACTTTTCGAATGATCCAGGATGTCGTTTTTTAATTTTCGCAAAATATTTAAACTGGGAGCCGAGAAGAAGAAGAAGCAGTACGAGCACGTCCGCAGGGATGAAAATCCGGAGGAGGTCTGGGACATAATCGGCGAGCTGGGAGATGGAGCCTTTGGAAAAGTGTTCAAGGTAGGTGCTTGTCCCCTGAACAGCTGCTCCTCCATCTATTTTCGACACTAGAATAATCAAAATATGACCAAAAAGGAGTTCTATTTTTTTGTCCTCCCAGCTCCCATCAGCCAGTGTTTCTGCAGCCTGACTCATTGTGAAACCAGTGTCACCTCAGTCTTGCGTTGCTTTGACCCACCCACCTCCTCCAGAACCAGTCCTGTGTGACAGAGGTGCTGTCAGACAGGACTGCTGGGCTCCTTCTCCTCTACAGTGTTGTTTACATGTGACTGGATTTCTGGACTTTTTCTCCTTCAGATCGTGTGCATGCAGAGAGCAAAGCTGAGCAAATAATCAAAATATAATCAAAACTGCAATAAGGCCAAGTGCATGGGCTATAATTTTCTGATTGAGTCACAAAATGCTTTCCTACATGAGGCATTGTGGTGCTACAGAGATGCTGCAGTCTGCAAATCATCTTCTCCAGACAGAAGGAAACATGCTCCTTTACAGGCTGCAGCAAAAATCATGATATTTTTATCAGTGTTGCTTCAGTAAAATGCACCAGGACATCTCTGTTAGGTGCTTGTGGATACCCAGGAGGCTCCTTCACCTCTAAAACTAAGTCAGAGCTTCTTGAATACAAGATGAAACGAGAGAGAAGTGGTTCTTACCGAAGTTCCAAGATGATATTTTTCTTGGTGGAGAAGATTTGACAAAAGGACCATTCCCACTGTCGCTGTCCCGCAGTAGCTGTAATTAGTTTGATTGTTTTTGCAAATCGTTCAGCCCTAAGCAGGAGTACACATTTACAATAGCACTGGATTAGGGCTGAACAATTAATCATATCCAAGCGAAATAGCAATTTGAAACAATGCTAGTGGCAAATCACGACATGCAAATAAAACATGTTGAATTGAGCTGTTTAAAAACAATAAATCCAAGCAGAAGTTTTCAGGCGTATTTTATGCTGCCCACTGATAATGCTTATTGCTCTCCATGTGACATACGCCCAGTGTAATTGTTTAATAACTGCACTTGATAGGTTTTGCAGCATCTGACCCACAGTTTACTTTGTCGTGTCGGTGAATTCACAGTTTCACGTTGTCCTCCTGGTGTTGCAGTCAGGATTTTGATGGTGTCTCATGTGATGAAGCTCCATGACACGTTTTAAACAGTAAATATTGAACTGACTCTCAACCTAAAACAGATAATGTCACCAATCAAATCAGCATATCTGTCAGAAAAATCAGAACTGAATGTTTACACAGTGGATGATGTTTACTTCCTGACTGCTGGTTTTAGATGATGCAGCATTACAGTTTCAGAAAGCTGACCCAGTGGCAAAGCAAACCCCTTGTTATCATTTTAATGGTGCCATTGTTTGCTTTGACCTCAATGCATAGCCGGAGCCAGAAGCTTCATTTGCATGACTGACAGTAAATGTTATCACACAGGAGGGCTGTGGGGTTTTTTTTTTGAAGCCCTGTTTTTGTTCTTTGTTGCCAACTGCTATTTTTGGACCCTCTTAAATAGTTACCCAAGATTTCATGCCAGTGTATCATACTTAAAGTAAGCCTAATCTTCTTGCACATTCAGTCACAGGGTGCCCAGAGTTTCACCAGCAAAGCTCATGTGGACTGCAGTGACTGACTGCTCAGGAAGGGGAAAAAGCACCAAAACAGACCTTTCAGCAGTTATTCTGTCACAGGTTTTTCCGCATTGAGGATTTTCTTTATGCCCTGCAAAAGGGTTTTACCCAGTGTTAGAGGAAAATCAGCAGCACCGAAATGATCAGAAATGGGAATTTAAAAAAAAAACAAAAAGCATTTTAATACCAGTTTTGTTAAGTCGGGTTTCATTTACTCGAGCAGAACGTGGACTTTATTCATCAAATGCTCATAAGTAACAGGAAAATGCTTACATTTCTGTCAGACAAGATAACAGATTTATTGCCTTCACTGTAAATGCTTCCTGTCATAAAATGTACAGTCACTGCCCAAAGGTTCACTTGCCATTATTGTTGATTAATCTGCTGATCATTTTCTTATCTAGCTAATTAATTATGTTGTCTGTAAAATATCAGCATTTATTTAAAAACGCCTGTTCAAACTTCACACATTTCTCAGATCATGTGCGCCTAAATTTCACTCTCATACAGCAGCAGATGCATTTAAATTCTCACAGATTTCTAGAATGAGGGAATTTGTTTGGCATTTTTAGTTGCAAAAATTATGAGATTGATCAGAATCAGAATCATTCAGAGTCACAATCAACTCACAAACTTAACTCTCTGTATAAGAAATAAAATAAATGAACTACAACAATAAAATAAGAGTCAGAACAACAAAATATCAGTTATCAAAATAGTTTCGTTTTCTGAGGATCAACAGATTGACGAGTTGCCGCAGATCAAATTGTGCCGCTGGCAGCAGCGCTCCAGAGTCAAGCTGAAGGAGATCCACAAATAGTAAATTGCAGTGTTGTGTTTGTATGTCTGGGCTTCCAGCCATCCCGGTTGTAACGCACCGCCGCTCCGATGGGACGCCACCACACTCGATCGATCGTAACACAAACTGTATCTAAAGCAGAATACGTACTGGGGGGGTTTTAAGTTTTTTTCCAAGGCCGACTGCGGAAGACACGCGGGTCACCAGGAAGTGGCTGCATCCCATATCGCCACGGCGGCTTCATCGAGCACATCCTGTCTGCGGGGAAGCCAAAACAAACAGGAGGAATTTCCACTGTTACGAGTCATGTCTCGTGTTCTGCTGACATAGTCGCTCCTACAGCAACGCACAGTGTTTATTTGTGGCTTTTACATCCACTTGACGCTGAACGAGGTTCGTCCTTCAGGTCTGAGGTCAAGAACACTTCAAGTCTGGCATCAAACAACTTCTGAGTCTGAAACCCTCTGAATCCCAAACAGTTTATGGGTGCTTTTGTCACTTTTTCCTCAGTGTGAGCTTATTTCTCTCTACAATGTAAAGTTCTACACCTTTGTGGGAACAGCACGTCATTAGGAAGGAGAGAGAACGCAGTGTGCTAGACTTATAATGCCATAAATCATTAAAACGGAAGAAATGCATTTGTTTGGTTGTTTACTCTCCAAAAAATGAAAAAAATCAAAACAACTTGTTCAATATTTTTCAGATGTTGGCAACATTGGAAAAAGTAGTGGCTCTGAATCCTAAAGATATTTTATTATTTAAATTTTTCATTTGTTTCTGTACTTTTCTCCTCTTTGCTTTGTGTAAACACAGCAGCTGAAAAGTCTATTAGCTTCCCAGTTGTACCAAGGAGGGCATCAAACTCTAACTATTTATTGGGAATTTTAAAATTAGAAATGTAAAATACAGTGATTTTTATGAATATCTTTATTTTTTATAGCTTAGATTTGGTTGTTTTTTCTAGAAAACTGAAAGTCACACATACTTACTTCATGGAGCATCTAAAAGTTGAAAATCCTACCATTTTTCCTGTTCTGGTTCTGATAAATGCTGCAATTTTGGCAATTTTCAATAAAATTACACAGGTGGCTCAGTGGTTAGCACTGTTGCCTCGCAGCTGGAAGGTCGCCGGTTCGCGTCCCGGTGAGGACACCCGGGATCTTTCTGCGTGGAGTCTCCATGTTCTCTCCGTGCAGCGTGGGTTCTCTCCGGGTTCTCCGGCTTCCTCCCACAGTTCAAAAACATGTTGAGGTTAATTGGTGATTCTAAATTGTCCGTAGGTGTGAATGTGAGTGTGCTTGGTTGTCTGTCTCTAAGTGTAGCCCTGTGATAGACTGGTTACCTGTCCAGGTGAACCTGCCTTCACCCTGAGTCAGCTGGGATAGACTCCAGCCCCCCACGGCCCTAGTGAGGATTAAGCGGTGTATAGATAATGGATGGATGGACCTTTCTATCCTGACGGCTGGGTTTGGGGTTAAGAGTCTTGAATTTCATACATCAAACAACTAATTGATGAGTCGAGAACGTTCCAGACAAAGAAAATAATCATTAGCTGTCAGTATCAGAGAGGGGTAAGCCTTTACACTGTGAATACCTCGGGTCTTTTGGCCACACGGCTCTCTGACAGTGTTTTTCACCCACAGGCTCAGAACAAGCAGACGGGCGTCTTAGCTGCTGCCAAAGTTATTGACACAAAGACCGAGGAGGAGCTGGAGGATTACATGGTGGAGATTGACATCCTGGCCTCCTGCGACCACCAAAACATTGTCAAACTGCTCGACGCTTTCTATTATGAGAGCAAACTCTGGGTGAGTAGAGGGAAGAGTGTCGGTTTCATCAGTGTTTCCTCTGTTGCCACCCAAGCAGCGGGAAATATAGAGCTAACACAGCAAAGCCTCCCTTTGAGACACAGCGTACACCAGTCAAGATATCACAATGGACTATCCCCTGTGCAGCATGTGCAGCCCAAAACCTCCAGTTATTGCACAATAGTCATGCCTGCCACCTTTATTACTTGGCTGTTTGCCGTTCATGCAAGTTTCTCTCCTGTTGTAATATTCGTATCATAATATATGGCCAAAGTTCACATGAGCCGCGACAACAAGCTAAAGGCTGTTAATCATCATGCAGGTTTATAATCCATCCACTTCTGATGTGAGCTCGCTGTCGCTGCTTGTTTACAACAGAAAGCACATGCATTTGGTCGTATTTTATAACTACAAACAAGCTCTGCCGTTTGTTTCGCATCGTGGAGCGTCAGTTATGAACTCCACTTAGCAGAAAGGAGCCGTGTCAGTAGACGTGGATTGTAGCCAAGGCCTAAACACTGAGGAAGTGTTCATGAATAAATAAACAGCGTGTCAACTCAGTCACAGAGGTGGATTACAGGTTGGTCCAATCTAGTGTTTAAAGTGGACAAAATCTACACAGTGGACGTCTTTCCGTTTCAAATGTGTTTTAAAATGTGTGCTTTGACTCCTGGGAGTCAACACACAGGCACGTAAGCAGACAGTCAGGTCATTATCAACTCTCACGATCGCCCGAGTATTTAATTTCACTGCACTGCTGCCCTTTTTTTCTTCCCCATTGTGCTGCGAACAATGAGCACAGCCTGATGGAGGGTGATTTTTATCTCCGCCTGTGTGGCACCTGTTCGTGTAAAGAGGAGAGAGTGTTCAGGACATTTCTTCCTGAAGATGAAAGGCTTTGTCGCGAGTATTTCCCGCGCAGCCCGAGAGGTGATAACTGCATTGTAAAATTTAAAAAAAAGAAACTGATGTCACCTCCTTTCTCTGCTGTGATTTCACAACATTTTTTTGTGTTGTCTGCTGGTAATTTCGCTCTCCCAGGTCTTGAACTCGATCAGTCACATCCTCTGTTTCTGTGCCACATGAATGGATTAGAAAGTTTGTGGGCGCATAGTTCTCTAAGCGTTTGGGTCGAATAAACAAGTGGGAGAGGAAGCCACAGCCCTGGCCGTGGTTCCTCTCTGCCCGCCGCCGCTCTGAAAAGCCACTGTGAGGGCCATTGTACGGCAGCAGAGTCGCTAAAACAACAGCACGCCTACAGGGAAACACTAGAACCGTGTGCATGTTGAATAGCCAAGACTGTTGTGAGACTTGACGCATTGTGTGTCTTGTAAGGGCTTTGTTGCTGGAAGTGGAGCAGTCTTGAAAGGCTCTGGAATGCCACTGCGAGAGGTTTTTCCATTTATAGCTTCTTACACTTGCTTTTCTAAATGCAAGGCTGTGAAAAAAAGCCTTGATGGACAACCGCAATTGGTTTCTCAACGGTTCCACAATTGCAGAAGTGCAGCTTTGCTTCCTCTTCCCCGAGCCCAGCGCTGCCCAGATCTCAGCAGAGGAGCCAGTTCGCGTGGTGCCATAAGGCCAAGCATGTGTTTCAGCCCACAGTCCAGATGCTTCCGCTCACCTGCTGCACATTATCATACTCGCCGCTGCCTGAGGTGCTGTGTCCATAGATACTCTAATCCTATTTGCAGAATAGGGCCCTGAGGTCTGGAAATGCAGCTAGCAAGCTAGCTAGCAGCTGTGAGAAACACCTTTCCACAATGTGGCCCCAACTGGGCCAATCCTCTTACGTCAGCTGCCATACTGAAAGCTGCTAAATGCCTTTATGAGCTCAGCGCGGTTCATTCATGCAGGCTGGGTGGAGGTTCATTCTCAAATTGCTTTATCCACGTGAGTAGTTTGGATATGTGATGGTGAGGATGAGCTCTTTTGATAGAGGAGTGTTTCTCTCTGAAGCTGAGAACTTTCCAGAACCTCACAAAAGGCTCCAGAGGTCACCGGGTTCTCTGCTTCATGAACAGTGTGCATGCACCTCTGTTTAAAATGCATTTTGTTGCACTGATCACTCCTAATCTATGAATAACCAGCACGTAATAAAGAAAGTTCCTGTGTGATGTAGAGCTGTAACGATTACTCAGTTAGTCGCCCGCTATTCTGCACATATTCTGCACATTTTACAGGTTTATCTTGTTATTTTTGCTCAAATATGTTTGCATGCTTTGATGTTCAAAAGCACATTATTTTTCTCTGTGAAAACTCTCCGTTTTAGCTCTTTAAGCCCCACACCTCAAAGCCTGGTCTGCTCTGATTGGTCAGTTGACTGAACGTAAGCCAGGTAATGCTGGTTAGGTACCCCAGATAGTACAGGGATGCAGCTCCATAAGGGCTGGGAGATCATGATAACATCTAAAGTTGAAATTGATCATTACTACTAATTTTTAATGAGCTGTTTTTAATGAAGACCTGGAGAAAACAGGCTTAGTTTGAATTTATCCACTGAAGTGTATTTATCAAGGTACGTAGGTAGTAAATCAAATGTTAGCACAACAATGAAAAACACACGCAAGTACATACATTTACACAAATACGTATATTTATGCACATAAATAGAAATATATAAGGATAAAGGAATGATCTCACTTTGACACACTCAATACAGAAAGCAAGTTAAACCTGTAGGTTCACCAGGAAGCTGCTTCACCAGGCTGAGGTTTAAGCTGTGGCGCTGTGGACTAGCAGGCCAAGGAAGACCTGCAACAGTTATTCAATTAATCACCAAGTTTTCAACCGTAAAATTCTTCAAAAATCAATTGATCAGTTTGTGTAACTATTTAAGAAAAAATCTTTGTGATTCTGTGAACATTTTCTGGTTTCTTTCCTCCTCATTTGACATTTGAGGACATCATCTCAGCCTTTTGGAGACACTGACGAACATTTGTTGACTTTTTATAAACCAAACTAATCCGTTCATCTAGAAAATAATCATTAGCTGCAGCCCTGAAAGCGCAGCGTTTTACATAAACACATGCAGGTTGTGTTGCACATGTTGACTAACGCTCTGTTCTCCGTTTCCTCCCGCTGGCAGATCCTCATCGAGTTCTGTGCAGGAGGAGCTGTGGATGCTGTCATGCTCGGTGAGTCAGCGTTTCCACTTTGTACGCAGGTTATAACATCAAAAAGAAAATTGCTCAGATAGCGAGAGAAAAAGAGCCAGTTTAAGACATCAAAAGGCCTCGGCGGACCACCCACATATTACAGTTTTCAATCTCCAGGACTCTAAATGTAGCTTAACCCTTATTACCTCCTGTGATTGAGTCGCGTTAGTGTATCTCTGGGTGAGGAATTGGAAGCGTGTGTCTGTGTGACCCTCGCCTCTCCTTCGCAGAGCTGGAGAGACCCCTGACGGAGCCTCAGATCAGGGTGGTGTGTAGGCAGACTCTGCAGGCGCTCGTCTACCTCCACGAAAACAAAATCATCCACAGAGACCTGAAGGCCGGCAACATCCTCCTCACGCTGGATGGTGACGTCAAGCTGGGTAAGGGCAAACTTCAATCCAGCTGTTCGTCGTCTCCACGCAGGGACCCTGACTCCACAATAACCTGAATTGTTATGACTCAGACTCTCAGTCCATAGATGCTTAGATTAGCATTGTCGTAGGATGGGTGCAGGATACTGTAACCTAACAATACATGCAGGGTGTAGGAGACAGTTAAGAACTCCAGTGAGTTATCTTGGCTCACTGTTACATTTTTCCGTCTACTGTTTTTTAATTTGCAAGTGGAAAAAATCATAAATGAGTTCACGGTCTGGCAATGTAGACAAGACTGTGTGCTTTTGGCTGGAGTTGTTTTCCTCATGTTTCCTCCTGATGTGGCCTCTGACACAGGAATGTACTGTACGTCCATTCAGAGGTGTTTTCAAACATGCAACCTGAGCACGTTGTTGGCTTTCCAGGTGTTTGTTGACATCATTCACAGCAGAGAGAAACAGTGTCGCGGTATCATGTGATATCATGTAGATCTTACATGCAGCTCGACCACATGGTGTTTGTTTTCCACCCTGATTTTTTTTTTTTTTAGCCCCTTTAGTGCAAGAAGCTTACATGTTCACATGATCCTCCCATGACATGAAAGTCCACACATGTCACACAGTTATAACACAGTCAGTTTTGGATGCTTTGCTTTGTGAAGGGCTGTGCTGCTTGTTACTACAGAAGGTTTCCAGAAATCGGACTAATTTACTTGGTATTTGACGCATTTTTTGCATGTGGTTTTTGTAGTTTTGGCCTCTTCTCCTACTCGTAGTAATACATAATTGAATATTGAATAAAAACTAGATAAGTATTGTTATTATGTATATGTAAGACTTTTCAAGCTTGAGCACAAATTGCTTTTCAAGGTAAATGTTTTACAGAATAGAAAACTTAGAACATAAATACAACCAGCACTGAGCTGATACATAAACAAATGGAGGTACAAGAGCACAACAAAAGAGGTAATTTTACTTTAAAGTACAGCAGATAAATCGCATATACAAAACTACATTAGATGCAAATATAAAAGATGCTGTCATAATATGATAAAGGAATTATAAACTTTTTTTCTGTAGCACCTTTCCAAACTGGAGTTACTAGGTGCTGTGTAGAAACAAAGAGAAAAAAAAAAACATTTTAATAAAGACAATAAAACATTAAAAAAGGGAAATAATAAAATGATAAGGGAGGGGATGTTATATAACACAAACAGAACATACAGGTAGAAACTCAAAAAAGATGAAAATGCCAAATGTATGGACGTGCATATAAAAATACAGAAGTGAGAAATACTAAAACAAGCTCAAGTAGAATTTGTAGTAATACAATAATAAGTGAAGTTCTTGGTAAAACATTATGCATCTTCAAGTGTTCTCTGGACACACATGTTTCTGATAGCTTGTGGTTGCTCTTTGTATTTATTATATTTTCGATATGATCCTACTGGTTGTTATCCTGCTTTCTGTGTCGCCCATTCACAGCACTTTGTTTAAATCGGGTTGCGTTTCAATGTGCCATTCAAATCAGCTTCATTTGATTACGACTGTTTGCAGAAGAGATTTCTGTCACGACTAAACTGAACTCGGTGTCAGAAACTGCTGGAGTGCACCTGTACAAAAGAACCCTAAAAGCACTCTCTTGTTGTTTCGTAGCGTTTGCAGACTTTGTGATGTGAATTAATGGTCTTTATGCACAACAGCTGCTCAGTTTGGGTGCCAGCACATCCACAGTAGATGCAGTATTGTAGCTTAGTCAGAGGGGTATGAGTCACTGGTGAAATAACACACAGCAAGCATTTTATCCAGTGACATAACACACACACACACACACACACAGAGGTGCCTGCTGGGAAACTGATCAGCCCTTATTCACACATGATACCGAGAGTGATGCTGTCATGCAAATGCAAGAGTGTTATAACAGCAAAAGGCTGAGTTATGTTGTGTTCGTGTCATGCACTGACATTTTAGACGTTTGGTTTGTGTGGCTGCGTTTGGAAAATGAATGACAGTGCTGTTCTTCGTGCTAATGTCTGGCTTTGCTTGAATCACATGCCTTCCAGCTGACTTTGGTGTCTCTGCCAAAAACACCAAAACGCTGCAGAGGAGAGACTCCTTCATTGGAACGCCTTACTGGTGAGCAGAGTGTAAAAACAAAAACAGAACAAAAGTATTTACTTTTTTTGCCAGAGTTCCCTTTTTCTGACGTTTCTGCGTTTCTTCTTCCAAGGATGGCTCCGGAGGTGGTGATGTGCGAGACGTCCAAGGACCGTCCGTACGACTACAAGGCGGACATCTGGTCCCTCGGAGTGACGCTGATCGAGCTGGCGCAGATCGAGCCGCCCAATCACGAGATGAACCCGATGAGAGTTCTGCTGAAAATAGCCAAGGCCGATCCTCCGACCTTAATGCAGCCGTCACGCTGGTGAGTCACAGCGAGGAGCTCTGACCTCCACTCAGGGACGCCGAAGATGATGCCTCAGGGCTGCTGACTTGAGTTTCCGTTATCCCAGGCTCAACTCGCATCACACAAAAGGGCTCCAGACTGACTTTTCCACTGGTTGCACTGGTGCTGCCAGCGTTGCACCAGCACATGATTTGATTTCCCCCAAAAATGAATCCACCTGACAAATAGTAAATGTAAAGATTGACAGTGACTCAAGACTTAATATTTGTAAAACATTTTAATAATTTCTTTTTCACTAAGCTGCTTGATATTACTCCTATTAGCTGGTCACAGGTCTAGCTCCTCACATACGCGATAGACACTACAATTTACAGACGACACCTAAACGCCTCACATGCAGGCTCAGGTACACCCCAGCTAGCTGGCTGCAGGAAACTCAGATAGATGTGTAAATGAAAATTAGCTGGAAAGTAATGAAAGAAAAAGTCTAATAAAGTCATATTGGTCCAAGTTGAAACCAGGTGATTTTATCTACACGATTCTTCTGATTGACTCATCATGTTTATTTAATTGTAGGAAGCGAAAATCATAATCGCTGGTAATAGTTTTCTTCAGACTTTTCAGTCCTGGCACTGTGTTGTGATTGAATGTAGTGAACTGTGTGTCAGAGCCTTTTTCACCAGCCTCTTCCTCTCACTTCTTGTTTTCTTTCTGAGCAATTTTTATGTATTTTTTTGCTCTTGTCACATTTGACTTCACAGTGCACAACAAACAGCACAACCGTGGCTGGAAGCAGAGAAAACACAAACATCTCTTCTTTCTACAGCAAAACAAATAAGAAACAAAAAAAAAAAAAAAGCTTATTTAGTTTGCAAAAATTGGAAAAAATCCTGGAATTGACACACAACATTTTTTTGTGTCCGCAGATGTTACAAATACTGCAAAACAACGGTGGCTCTACATGCTATAGATATTTACCAATTTGCATTTTTACCACAACTACTCACTTATATCAACTCCAGAAAGATGTTTCATTATGCTGAAGGTGTCTCCCAACGACTTGCTCCACCATTGTTGAGCCATGTTGCGTTTATTTTATTGATCCCCTGTGTTTAGTTTTGAAAGTAATCAGGTATGGATCTGTAAACGCCTAAACAGATGGTTTTATGCATCAGGCAGGGAGAGAAGATTTGCTATTTTTCAACCACAGTGACTTGTACAAGCAACTGCACAAGTGTGACATTTCAGCGCTCTTTAATCACAGTCTGGAGCCCTTTGTTACTGTACAGGACTGAACTGACCTCATTGATGCTCTTCTGTCTTTCAGGTCCCCAGAGTTTAGTGATTTCCTCAAACGGTGCCTGGATAAGAACGTGGACAACAGATGGAGTGCGCCGCAACTTCTGCAGGTACCTTTATTTCGTCCCCTGTCTTGCTATTTTTAAGCACTCGTAGCCCCACACCTGGATGCTTAAACCACATAACCCTCCCTCCCCAATCCTCACCCTCGCACCACCTGCCGTTAAGCAGCGGAGTCCTAGACGACATCTGTTTACGTGCTCGGCGTCGGGTACTGAACCGTCTGTCCCGCAGCGCTCATCCCGCTGCAGTCCAGCTGACGTCAGCGGAGCAGGCTTTTCTTTTTCCGTTGGGTTTAAGGTGCTCGGCCAAATCGGTGCCACTTACTTAGAGAGAGCCAGCGAGGACACACTCTGACTCAGGGAATACGCGACACGCCGCAACCAAAGGAGACCCGATGGGCTTGAAAATACAAAATAGCGGCCTGCCACCCATGAAGGTGTTGATATCGAAGAAGCTGCACATTCTCAGGCCGGCGATAGAGTATGTGCAGCAGATTTCCAAGCCGAAGAAGGTGAGGCTGTCGCTGTAGATCGCTTTTAATTGAGGAAGTTTGTTTATTTCTCAGTTTGCTGTGAAGTGCGCTCAGACAGACGGGCTGAAAATCCCCAAGGGAGACTTAATGGTGCAGAAGAACCTAAACATTTAGCCGGTATTGTCTAATGCGTGTTTGCTGAATGTACTTTGTTGTGAGAGGAGTGTGTTATACTGTGAGCAATTTATATCTCGGCCTCAATGGGATTAGTTGTCAGCGGGGTGCCGGGTATTTGTTGCTAATTGTCCCGAAGCGTTTTTTTATTGCAGCAGCGCAACACACTCAACGTACTGGGTGTTTGCATTTGAACAGAACTTTAATATTTGAGCGGTTTTGTCTTTGTTTTCTTGCCTGTGCACAGCATTCGTTCGTGTCCACTGTGGCCGACAGCAGACCGCTGAGGGAGCTGATAGCCGAGGCGAAGGCTGAGGTCACCGAGGAGATTGAAGAGCACAAAGAGGAAGAGGAGGAGGAAGACACAGAAGCACATCTGGTGAGTAGATATTTATTAATCTGCTGTAACATGTTAGAGGTGGTCTACTGGTGCTACTGTGTTTATGTAAAGATCATACAGCTGTAACTGTTTATCTTTGTTATCGACCAATCTGCCATTTATTTGGTCGTCTTTTAACAGCAGGAAAAGCAAAAAACAAATCTCCAACCTTGGTGAAAGTACTTTGTTTGAGAGTTTACTCAGCGTTTGCTTTGTTTTTTGAGTTTTTTTCCCCCTTTCCTTCAGTATGTAGCTGCTCTGTAAAACAACTGCAAACGTACAAAGCTCAAAGGGAGGTATTCTCTTCCGCGGAACGCCTCGTTTGAAGTCCAGGCTTTTCTTCCTCAAACAAAGAACGACAAGATGCCTGACAATCCTACGTTATTTCCTCACTAGAGCTACATCTCTGTACTCAGAGATCTGGGGCTCCTCGCCGATGTTATTATGCTTTGGATGGACTCACTGGCCCATCAGAGCAGCAAGTCATCCTTATAAACAAACTGACCATGTTTTTTTTTTCCACACAAGAGTAAGTAGTTTTGTTGCCTAGCCCTGAAAAACACACATAAATATACTATAAAAGGCATTTGAAATAAACCTTTAATCATAAACATCAGCTTTTCCTGATCCCAACCAAAATGCCGCCCCAAAAATAATCTCAAAGTAGTAGAGACTGGAGCTAAAATGGAGCTTTAGTTACAGACATCGGGTGAATGAGAGGAATAATGTTTTGAATCATGTAAACATATTCAAGTACACCCTTAAACTTATAAAAATAAACCTGTTAATGTGTAGGATGTGGCTCTTTGAAGAGGAAATCTAAGAACGGAAAAGGTCTACATGTTCTGTGATTCTACTTGCTGAAATCTCATCATCAATACCAGTTTTCTGGCTTTTGTAAAAAAAACAATAATCCTGACTTCCTGGTTGTTTCCTCGTCTTCTTCAGGGCCACAAACGCGCCCCATCAGATGTCAGCGTCGCCAGCTCGGAGGACGAGAAGATCCCCCTCTCGCCCTCCATCTTGGAGTCAGTCCCCGAGAAGGTCGAGCCAGTTCTGCCCGTCCCGACGCCCGCCGAGCTCCCAGCGGACAACCATGTGGTGGAGACCAGCTTTGTGGAGGAGCCTGCTGCCGAGGCGCCTACAGAGAAGGCCTCAGACACTCCAGAGAAGGATGAAGAGACAGAACAGAAACCAGTGGAGGAGGAGGAGAAAGTTCCAGAAGCAGCAGAAGATGTGACCACACCAGAGCCAGAGACTGAACCTGAGGCACCTGTGAAGGAAATGCAGCAGCTGGAAATAGCTGTCGAGGATGAAAAAGAGGTGGATACGGCTGAGAATCCAGAGCAGCCAGAGGTTACCGAGGCTCCTCAGGAGGAAACGACACCTGTTGTGGAGGAACCAAGCACTCCAGCAGAGGAGGAGGATGAGGAAGAGCGCTACAAACATCTAAAAGTGACTTTGACACTACCGGAGCAAGATAAGGAGGTTCTAAAGGAGGAGAATGGAGAGAAGGCCACAGAGAAGGATAAAATTAATGCTGAGGAGGAGAAGACGGTTCCAGACAAAGCTAAAGACGACAAAGAGAGAGATTCAGACTCAGGAAGCGGCTCGGCTGCAGACAACAGCAGCGTAGACCTGAATCTGTCCATCTCCAGCTTCCTGTCCAAAACAAAAGAGCCTGGATCTGTTTCCATACAGGTGACACGCTCAGTCCACACCGTCAAATATCAGAACATGTATCACAGACACGTCTTTAAACTCTTCTTTGTTGTTTCCTCAGGACATGAAGCGTCAGAAGAAGACGCTAAAAAAGACTCGCAAATTCATGGTGGACGGAGTCGAGGTTAGCGTCACTACATCAAAGATCATCACTGACAACGACACCAAGAACGAGGAGATGAGGTTCCTGAGGTAACCACCTGATCCTCATTTACATACAGGCAGCAGTTCGATGCCAACACCATGAAAATGACTCATCCAGGAAGCTTCTCTTACAACCCAACTGTGACCTGCTTTATGCAAAAAGCTACACATGACTGACTTCCTTTTTCCTCCTTTTTATTTTTTTTCTCACCGTCTCCAAGGCGGCAGGAGCTGAGGGAGCTTCGTCTCCTGCAGAAGGAGGAGCAACGAGCGCAGCAGCAGCTCAGCAACAAGCTGCAGCAGCAGAAAGAACAGATCTACCGGCGCTTCGAGCAGGAGACCACGGTGAGTGCCACTGTGGATTAACCCTCTGAAACAGTTTCTCCTGTCAGTCCTCACTGTGGGCTCATTTTACACAGCAGTATAAAGTCCTGAACCTCTGTGGAAACAGAACAGCCAGATAATACAGGTAGAACGCCAGAAATCCCAGAAGAAAAGAAGCAAAAGACACTTACATTTCTTTACATATTTATTTGGAAAAAAATGAGAAAACCTGGAATCAACATGCTGGTCCACACTGAAAAAAGATGGTAGTTGGACCTCCTATAGATATTCATATGTACTTTTTTTTTTTTTACACATTTTGACGCGACCAAACACTTATGCTGCACATCAACTCTAGAACTGCTTTCATTAACATTTTTAAATGACACATGCAGAATGAATTTTGATGAAATGTCAAGATTCGAAGCTTAGATTTGGTTATTAAGTCTGCCTTTTTTTTTTTCTTTTTTTCTTTTTTAACGGTTTCTGGCTGATAAATGGTATACTTGTAGTGTTTTTTTGTTTTTTTTAATCCCAAGACATGCACGCCTTTGGGTTTACACTATTAGTCTGTCAGTTATTTTCTCAGTTGAACAACAACACATTTGTGAAGACTCTCTACTCAGTAAACTACCATCAGCATCATCATCAGTTGACCGACCTTGCAGCTGGAAACTTTAACGACTGGTCGATGATTAAAACAGCTCTCAAGTAAAATAACTAAACAAGATTTATAAATAACTGTTTAGTAACACGTTATATGAGCAGTAGGTGCCTGATGAGTACAGATAGAAGCACCTCGCTTAGCTTCCAAATCCTGGATTCTTCCTCGGTTAAACAGAAACGTGGAAACCAACGTGGTCGGTCTGAACCTTCCGTGGATGCTGGTTTACCTTCACTACATGAGCGCTCTTTGCATAACCACAGCGCGCACCTGGACACGTTAAAAAGAGAAAACTGGCTCATTCTGCGGTTGTTAAATGAAGGTTTGCTTTGGCCTTCTGCGATCATAAACCCATCCAGATGTAGGAAAAAAGCATCAAAAGGCCGTGACTCATCTAACTGTTACTTTCTTCCACTGTGCAGAGATCCAGACTCTGCTGTTCTTTAAAGGACACTTTTATTTCCCCACTGTTATTCCTGTGTTTCTAGGTGACAGTACAGAAGCACTAGAGCTCGTTTTCATAACATGCAAAGTGTCTCTGGCGCTTCAGACAGAGCTTCACTCACGAGCACATTGCCTGCTATAAAATATTATTGGAATAAATTTAATAAGTAGAATGCAGATAAATAACAACCATGACGTCAACCAGAAAGGCTTTTTTTTTTTTTTAATGACTAAAATAACACCTTTTATCAGAACAAGCAGCTGTAAAAACAGAGGTCCTTGAATGAATCATCAGATGTAGTGTACCAGCAAGAAAATGAACCAAATCCAGGCTGGATACTTCTACAAAATGAACTCCTCTGTTCAACCAGAAGGCCGTAAGTGAACTACAGGTTGTGTTTACACAGAGCAGACAGGTAGTAAAATATCTGTAACATGTAGAGTCACCTTTAGGCTAGTCTAAACCTACTATGAACGGCATTATAGCTGTTATTAATACTGCACAGAACACATGTGAGTTCTCTCTGCTTCTAGTCATGGTTGTTCTGTTTCCATAGAGGTGCAGAACTTTATACCGCAGTTAAAAAAAATGAGCCAACAGTGAGGAAACATGTGACGAAAGACGCCCAGAAAGTGCTCGAAGTTTAGAGGGTTCAGGCACACAATCTAAAATAATGGATTGTAGAGGTTTTGTCTTTATGAGAGCAACACCCCCGATCATCTGACCAATCAGAATTCAGTCTGATGAGAGCAAGTCGACTCACTGGTCCACCTGGAGATTAAAAGTTACAGGGATTTTTATTCAACTCTTATTGACTTCAGATGTCCTCCATCACTTCTACTGGACGTAGGATGAACAGGCGGAATGATTACAGCAAGAAAAACAACCATTGAGCATAAATGCACACCTGACTACAGACTTTAATGTTTAATGCGGGCAAAAATATTGTATGTTATACAATACAAAAATCAGCTTTAAGTTTTTGCAAACCAGCAAATGTCACTGAAGTTGCTGCTGCACTTGAAGTCCTGAGATAAACCTTTAATATGATGTGGTAGTCATTTTTTAGATGTTGGTTTTAGCTTCTCTGTCCCAGTAACCGGTTACCTCTCTGTCCCTCAGAGCAAGAAGCGCCAATACGACCAGGAGGTGGAGAACCTGGAGCGGCAGCAGAAGCAGACCATCGAGAGGCTGGAGCAGGAGCACACCAACCGGCTCCGGGACGAGGCCAAACGCATCAAAGCCGAGCAGGACAAGGAGCTGTCCAAGTACCAGAACATGCTGAAGAACCGCAAGAAGGAGGTGAGCCGCACGTCGCGCCCCCAGACACAAGACTGCTGATGTTCTATTCAGAGCAGCTTGTTTTGATGTTTCCACACATGCACGCCTCCTGATCGGTCTCGGAGGTGTTTACATAACCTCTGTTTAGCCGGGCGGCCGTTGAATCAGTCTGCGCTGCCACTTCTCATTTGTTCTCCCCCGGAGTCTTAATCTATCACCAGCTTTTGTCTCGTTTTATTTCCACCTGTTGCTCGCGGCGCACAGAGCAAACAGGGAGCAGGACTTTCTCCGAAGCACGTGACACACGCTCTCATGAAACGCTTTAAAGAGGATGTTATCCAAACCACAGCAGAGGAGGTAACCGGGCCTCGGTGTGCCGTGACGCTCGCTGCATCAGTCCAGCTCTACCAACAAAAAAGCAGAGCAGAACACAGATGCAGAGACTCTTTGTTGTGATGTTTGCTGCAGTTTTTTTTTATGGTTTGCAGTGTCCAGTGTGTGTGTGTGTGTGTGTGTGCAGTGTGTAGTGAGATGAGTAGGAGGTAACGTACTGTGATCCACAGGGAGTCGCCCATGTAATGATTCAGTCCTTTCAGTTGTCCTCGTGCACGCTGTGCAACGCTCCCATACAGGATGTAAGTGAAACCTCCGACTGCGTTTTCATGGATCCTCTCTTGTTCTGTCTTTTCTCCACCTGCTGATGTAGCTCCGTGTTGTCAGACAAAGATGAGTGTCTACTGCTGAGGTTCTGGGTTTTTTTTTTCGCTCTGGACACATTTTTCATTTTAAGTCCTGGACCTCTACGGAAACAACCGGGTCGTGGCTAGAAGGAGAAAGAACTTCAGCGCAGTATGACACCGCTAGGATGACGTGAATTAATAAAGAAGACAAAAAAATTAATTACATTTCTTGGATTATTTGAATCAATATGAGCAACTTGTTTTCAAGCGTCCACAGGTGTCACCAATACTGCTCGATGTACTCAAGTTATTTAACTTTTGTACATTTTTTCACACTGCTCTGACTCTAGAAATATATTTCACTATGCTGAATGTATCATCCAACAACTTGCTCCACTGTTTTTTAACCATGCTGGATTTTGGATGTTTTATTTCCCTCTCAGTCTTTCAGTTCATCCAGAAACTCTCGCCATTTTTGTCACACGACTGTTGCTCACAGCCGAGTCAGTCGTGGCTTCTCAGTAGTGTGGAATTTTTAACTTTTTCAGAGCATCTATTGAGTTGAAACTCTTTTTTTCTCACATGAAGAACGAAGGGGTTTTGATGAAGCATCACAATTTTAAACAATATTTCGAGGGACTATGTGATAGCTGGAAATCCACAAATCGGTTCCTGGCTCTGATAAACAGTGTGATTTTGGTAATTTTCATAAAGACAACGTGACTTTCAAACCCGTCAACAGGTTTTGGAGTTCAGAAAGTTCAATCAGAAAAGAAGACGGAACAAGTGTTTGGTTTCCCCCCCTGAGAACATACTAACTTTGGAATGATTTACATTACGAGGCGGGTTTACTGTATATAACCGAGTGCTTTATCGGCCTGTTGACTGTCAGGCTCTTGTGCGTCATCTGAGCCAAGTAGGTCGGCTTAGTGCGACCGACGAGCAGCCGAAACAGGTTTATTGTAACTGTCTGGTTTGTCGGATCAAGCTTAGCCTGAGGTGAACACGGCAGCCGGCGGGCAAATCGTGTGCACAAACACATCTCAGAAGTCCCTGACTGCTGTACGATGGAGGTTTTTGTGGCAGCAGGTGATGCTTCCTGTCGGTTCGGTGTAGAAACAGATGCTGCGACTTGTTTCATCATCAAAAACGTGCCCACGATGACGTTTTCCTTGTGTCCTCCTTCCACCAGGAACAAGAGTTTCTCCAGAAGCAGCAGCAGGATCTGGACAGCGCTCTGAAGAAGATCATCCAGCAGCACAAACACGAGCTCGCCACCATCGAGAGAGACTGTCTCAACCACAAGCAGCAGCTTCTGAGAGGTAAAAACCGCACTGGCTGTCAGGCGACGCCGCTTTCAGCCACGTGGGGCAAGTTGTGGTTTCTCGGTTTGATTTGATGGTCAACGCTTCTGCTCTTAGATGCTGCACAGAATTTAAAGGTTGCACACGTAAATGCATCAGAACAGGGCAGAAGTATTAAAACCTTAGAAGGCGTTTTTCTTTAAGGGCCGATACATGTTCTGTAGAAGCTTTAGGCAGATAAATTTATATGAGCAGTAGATCAAGTTGGTGCCTGTGAAGAGAAGAAAAGCCACACATGCTGAAAATGTAGCATTTTCATTAAAACCACTGAGCTTTCTAGACCCTTCTCCTTGTGTTGACTTTACGCTCCACAAACTTCTCATTCATCCAGTTTGCAGCATCAACACTGGCCACTACCTGACCTTGTGCCACCATACTGGATCCAGACATCTTTCTCATGACCAAAGCTGAAAATTAATTGAAAACTGGGTGTGCATTTATCATAAGGTCAACAGCATGATTCCTAGTGAATGCTAGTGTTATTAATATTGCTAAGCTATCACTTTTTTATGTCTGGAAGCTTTAAAACAACAGCACATGCAGATATTTGTTGGTTTTTGTTTACTAACAGCAGAGTTTCCTCCATCAGACTAACTCTGATGCTTAAAGAATTCTGACTAAAATGACTTTTTTGCTCCGTGCAGTGACTCCAACTCAGGCTAATGCTAGTGTTGTTTTGAAAATCCTCTTTTCCTGGTAGCACGGTTTGTATTTTCTCAGTCACATCTCGATCTATGGAGCATAAAGATCAGCAGTAAACAAGCTCCCGAGATGCTCCCTCGGACCACATTCCCTCTGACATCGGCTGCAGCCCCTTCCAGCGAGCGGCCGTCCTGTCTGGACTTAATCCCATCCTTAATATGCCGGGGAGCTGCACAAACAACACTTCTCAGAAATGCCCACTGAACCAAGTCACGGGAGGTTGTAGCTGCGCTTTAGAGCTCGTAAAGAGCTTTCACTGCCCATAGAAAAGGGGAGACAGTTCAAAGCTTAAAAGCTGAAACCTCGTTAGTAAAGTTGATGTCGGTGGACACAAATATCTCAGGCATCCGGTCATTCGCTGCTAATGAGGTGACTCCGGTCCACAACTGTTGTTCCTCTTCACTGCAAATATGAAAACCATAAGAGATATTCCCCTCCAATCAGCCGCTGAATGGTGCTTCTGTGCAGCCGCTCAGCTTTGTCTTTTGTCCGCTTGTGTGTGTGCGTGCAGCTCGGGAGGCGGCCATGTGGGAGCTGGAAGAGCGCCACCTGCAGGAGAAGCACCAGCTGTTCAAACAGCAGCTCAAAGACCAGTACTTCATGCAGAGACACCAGCTGCTCAAGAGACACGAGAAGGTACGGAGTCGCTTCATCTCTGTAGCATCGTTGTTTTTGTTTTGGACTGATGTAGCCGTGCGTTTCCTTCTTCTTCTATTACTGACATTACACCTTCAGTTATCCTCTCTGTAAACACAAGAGGCTGAAAACACTGTCCTGTCATCTGTCTGCAGGTGCCAGAAGTTAATTTGTGACTTAATGTTGCTCATAATGATATTAATGTGCTTTAGTTTTGCTTCCTCGTCCCCTTAGCATCCTCTGCTCCATACTTTTTTCAAAATCCACTTTGCTACAACTAACTGCTAACTTTCCAAGCTGCCACCACGATTTGGATCGAACGATAAAGAATAATTTTCTGTGAATTATTTTATGTTCATGTGTGCCAACTTTCCACAAACATACTTCTCCCCGACGCTGCGGGGCACCGTTGCCACATCCCGGGCTTAGCTTCGCCCAGGACGGCTGTGATGGGTTTAAAGAAATACAAACGAGTTAAAGCACTTTCCCCCATAGCAGAATGATGATACGATGCAGTCAGACCATTCTTCAGTGCTGCAGAACGCTCTGACTCCACCTCATCATCTGACTGCTGGCATCCAGCTGATAGAGACGATGCTGTTTTGTTTTTTTAGTGTTAGTCAAAAGAAAACCGCAGACACTGGACGTTTTAGAGTTTCGTCTTCAAGTTTTCGTTTTTGTTCCTGCATCTGGAACCATCTTTTTTTTAATAAAACTGTTGCCATGGTAACAGTTTATTCTCAAACCCAGGCTCTGCGCCGTTAACACGCCAGCTGTTGTGATGCATCTCGCTCGGGGAGGTAGCATAAAAACAACCAGATGGTCGAGGTTGCAGCAACGCTTGGATCGACACGAGTCACAAACAAACAAACGGAGGAACGGAGGAACAGAGGGCAGTTAATGAATGCTGAAGATATTAATTAAAACTTTTAACTTCACATATCCTGCAGCAACAACTAAAGAATTCTTAATTAAAATGCAACCCAAAAAACAAAACCTACGGATGAGCGTAGCACCAACAAACCTGCTGTTTCAACATTTACTTAAACAGAACCTTTAGCCCGATACAGCTCTGATCTGGGAGCTTTATATGCTGGTTTACAGACAGAATCAGGACATCATTAAAACCCAGAGTCTGTCTGCTGTTAAAAAGCAGCTCAGGTGGTGCGTTGCTGGATGTCGGTTCAATTTAAGTAAGAAAAGCAGTTCATCCGCCTCGATCACATGACGCGAACAAACACGGTGGCAAACGGACGAATGTGATAAAATCTAGAAATTGGTCAGATCTGTGCAGCAAATGTCGTCCGAACCATTTTAGAGATTTGCTTCGAGTTTGTGCCTCCGCTGTAGGAAAAGTCTTCTCAGTTTGAAATACTGACTTCAGCTTATGTGGGGGAGGAGCTAAACTGTTTTAATACAATTGTGTTTATCCTGACGTCACGCTCTGATCTTACTCAGTCTGACTGAAAGGCGCCTGATATTCTAATTCAGTGGATGAATTCAGTCCAGAAATCTTCTCGCTAACGTCACAGAGCATCACTGATACGCACACAGCATCTTGAAATGTGTCCGTTTGTCATCGTAGCTCTCGATTTAAAATGTGTTTTTTCACCCGGCCGATGCAGGAGATGGAGCAGATGCAGCGCTACAACCAGCGTCTCATCGAGGAGATGAAGAACAAGCAGACGCAGGAGAGAACTCGGCTGCCCAAGATCCAGCGCAGCGAGGCCAAGACCCGCATGGCCATGTTCAAGAAGAGCCTCCGCATCACGGTGGCCTCCATCACGCCCGAGCAGGAGAGGGAGAAGGTCAAGCAGGTGAGACGCCGCCGCCCGCCCTCGTGGTCGGTGAACTCCTTCAGAGAATACGAGATGAGAACAACGTTGTCTGTTTGCAGTTCGCAGCTCAGGAGGAGAAGCGGCAGAAGAACGAGAGGCTCCATCAGCACCAGAAGCATGAGAACCAGATGAGAGACCTGCAGCTGCAGTGCGACGCCAACGTCCGAGAGCTTCAACAGCTGCAGGTCTGCATTACAAACGTCATCTATCTGTCTATCTAAGTCTGTTTAAACAAAGCGGACAGAAACACCAACGTCTGCTCTGCCTCCCTGTGTTCCAGAACGAGAAGTGCCACCTGCTGATCGAACACGAGACCCAGAAGCTGAAGGAGCTGGACGAGGAGCACAGTCTGGAGCTGAAGGAGTGGAGGGAGAAGCTGCGACCCCGCAAGAAGGTGAAATGAAATGAAATGAAAAATACTTTATTTATCCCAGAAGGGAAATTCAATAAAGTGAAGCTCCAAATTCAGATTCAGATGATGTGATGAACGACACAACGACAGTCTGAGGAGGAGTTTCTGAAAATAAGCCGCGTTTTGTTTTAAGAGTAAAGAGCAAAGTTGTGTCGACATTAAAGTTCTCCAGGCAGTTTTAGGTTGTCATTCTTTGCTCCTGTCATGTTTTTTTTTCCTGTCGCTCATTTTTTCACTGCAACATAAAGTCCTGCACCTTTAACGGAAACAGAATGATCTGAAACAGAAACTTACAAATGTCTTCTATGCAGAATGACACAATTATAATGCCATAAATCACAAAAAAGAAAACACGAAAGTAGAATTTCTTGATCATTTTTTGTACAAAAATACAATTTTTAGTTTTTTACAGAGCAGTGCTTCAAGCAAACGGTCCATTTTTTGTGAATTTTTAAACAAGACGAACAATAAAGAGAGTTTGATTGTAAAATTTAAACATTTTTAGTTTAGATTTGGTTATTTTTTCCCTGATGACAGCTGAACGTGCAGCTACGTGGCGTCCGTTTACTTTATCATCATATTTAATAGTTGAGGAGTTGACCTGCTTGTTGCACATTTCATGATCGAAAAATCTGCCTTAACGTACATCTTCTTGATTATTAATTCAAAACATGATGGATATGAAAATCTGTTTGGCTGCACTCCACAGGGACTCTCTCACACACAGCAACACTGTCTAACTGTTCAGTTTGTTAACTTCTTGGTTTGTGGTTAGCTTCAGTAGGTGGTGACAGAATGATGAGGGCTGACGCTGGCAGCTGAAGCCTCTTTCCGTCTCACACAATAAACTCAGAGTGAATGACGTGAAGCTGGCGACAAAACCGACGCGTTCTTCTCGTTTGTTGTCCTGCAGGCGCTGGAGGAGGAGTTTGCCAGGAAGCTGCAGGAACAGGAAGTGTTCTTCAAGATGAGCGGCGAGTCGGAGTGCCTTAACCCGTCCACCCAGAGCCGCATCTCCAAGTTCTACCCCATCCCCAGCGTCCACTCCACCGGGTTCTAGGAGGAAGCCGGCGAGCGCTCCGGTAGAGACTGGTCCGGAGCTGCCTTCGTCCTCCGGCCGCCATCGGAGGATTCTCTGCGTCCGGACGCTGCGGCTCGGCTCGGCTCAGATCTTCTGTTAGAGAGATTTTCAGGTTCAGCGTTTCACCTCAAAACAACCACTAAAGCGACGTAGCTCTCGGTCCGACCCTCTTTTTGTGATTCGAGTATTTTTATACAGCATCCAGTGCCTGTAGAATTTGGTGTCTTTGGCTTTTAAATCTGAGAAATTTCTGATTATTTGCTGCTCGACGTTTCTCTCATTTAGATTTTTTTTGCACTAAAGGACGGCGTTTTTATACCACTTAATTTGGTTCCTTTGTAAGCGATCAATAACTAGAATGTATTTCCGATAAGAGAAGACATTTTTATCGTCCCTCCTGTTGGCGGAACGATGACACAGTATATTTTTATGAAATCCGACATATCTGTGCGTGCTTTAGGACTTTAGGTTGTGAAATAATCTTCTGCATGATCTGAACAACGTTTGGGGACGTTTTTGCTGCAGGATGCCTTCAGTCTTTAGCACAAGACTGCAGCTTAGCAACAGAGCAGAAGACTGGAGGAGGTGTGGAGACGGAGAACACTGTGGTGGCACAAAGAAGCATTTAAATAACTCTTGTTCTGTTGTTTTAACAGCTCTGTTTGTTGTCGATCAGAAGTCATCTCATGTAGGAGCGTTATTCAGGGATGAAGGAAGAAAACGACACTGATGTCCGATAATTCTGGAAATGATTCATTTTAAAGGAGAATTCTGGTTTATTAGTCCGTTTGTTTCCACATTTGACTTTTACAGCAGCGAAACCTCCACGTGTCCATAGATGAAAGGAATCCAGGCGTGGAACTTTATCAAAATAACTCAAAACTTGTCTTTGACAATTCAGAAAATGTCAAGAATAACATAAGTTGTCCAAGATCAATCAGAAATTGTCCAAAATTACTTAAAATATGTCTGAAATGGTTTATCACGATCCAAAATAGTTTGAAATGTGTCCAAATGGACTCAAAAACTGTCCAAAATTACTGACAAATTGGTCCAAAATGATTCAGAACTGTCCAAAATTGTTTTAAATGATTCCAAAATGACTCAAGATGTGTCAGAAATGTGGTTAAACTCTGCACAATGACTCAAACTTGTCCGAAATGACTTAGAATTTGTCAGAAGTTGTTCAAAAACTGTCCAAAGTGCCTCAAAATTTGTTTAAGATGACTTGAAATGTGTCCAGAATTACTTTTACCGTTTCCAAAAGGAGCTAAAAAACTGTCCACAGTAACTCAGAGTTGTTCTGAAATTCCTCAAAACGTGTCCAAGGTGACTCAGAGTCGTCCAACGTTACCGAACCTCCACATGTCCATAGATGAGCTTCCAGCTGTGCAACAACAGCCAATGAAGCTGCTCATATCTGTGTTTCTTTTTAATCGTACTAAAAACAACAACAACAAAAAAATTATTCACCTAAAAATCCTAAACTGTCCTCTTCTGTTTCCTGCTGGAGCAGAAACGTGTAAACGACACTTAAAAGACACATTAATAGAAAATAAACCAGAATTCTCCTTTTGAAGGCTGAATATCATGAACTTTATCCTCCTAACAAATGTACAGCCACAAACACCACCAGACGACGATGATTTTTGTCTTTGCCTCCTCGGTGGTCGTTCTGCCGCCAGGTGCATCGTGGGTAAAGCCTGCTGGGCTTCTTGTTCAGACAATAATAGTGTTTTCCTGCTAGCTAATAGCCTTAATACTCCAGAAATGATATCCTGTGTAACTGTTCTGCCTTTAAAGAGTTAAAGGTTTTATTATTATTATTATTATTCAGCAGATGTTACAGATGTTTCTGTATTCAAAGAACACAACGTGAACTTTTTGCAGTTTTTATTTTTATTTTATATTCAGGCTGATTTATTATGATGCAACAAGAAAAAAACAACAACAACAAATGGACCTGACTGGTTTGGGCCATCGTGACCTCTGATTGGTTCATTCTGTCATCTCGTTTTCTCTCTGATTGGCTGACAGTTGATGGTATTTAATAAGTGACTGAGCAGAGAAGGAGTGCTGTGCACCTTTTTTTACTGAAACCTCCTCAGTAGCTATTTATACAGAAGCTCCACTGAAGGTTTGTAGAATTAAAATCAGTCCTGGTTCTCAATTTATGAATGTGACAAAAACAAAACAAAAAAAAAAACAACATATCGAAATCATTATGCATTTTTTTTAAATACATGTATAGTTTCTAGACGCCTGTGTAATGTTGATTTTCAGTTTTTTTGCTGTAAATAAACTCTTCCGTCTCTTCCGCAGGTGTTTTGATTCTTGAATCGATCACACACAAGAAATTCACACATTTCTATCTATATATAAAAATACTCTTAATTATAAAATGCCCCCCAAGTATAAAAACAAACATTCAGTCCCACAAAATAAACCAGACGACTAAAACAAACCCCTGGATGCCACACAGGATCGATAATGCTCACAAGTACAAAAACACAACATAAAAAAATTACAGCTTCAGTTCGCAGAAAAACTGGTTCTGACTCAGACGCCGACGTCTCGTCGTCTTCTTCTCGTCATCACCGCGAATTCTCCTGAAACGGAACAACAGCTCTGATTAGAGTCACACAAAATGGAGTTTGTAGTGATGCAGCAGCAGAGGGTGATGTGCAAAAATAAAAATAAAAAATAAACATTCAGGCTCTCCAATGTGTAGATTTTCAGGCTTATGAAAACAATTTTATTTCTTCTTTATAGATAAATATTTTAATCATTCATTTGGAAAAATTCAAGGAATCCAGTCGCTCACACGTTAGATTTCAGAAAAATAAAGAAACTAATGTGCAAATCGTGCTGGTAGATAAATAATTTGCAGAAACACTTTGGATTTGCACAGATTTTTCTAGTAAATATGTGTGTAAAATCTAACTCATCTGGATTAAATCAACTAATTAAATGAATGTTCTCAGTAAACGAGTTCGCTTCGTTAACTCTCCTCCCGCTCGTCCTCTTCATGAGTTCAGGCTCTCGTCTAATTTGTTGTTTTCGTCCTCGTGATGTTCGCTTTATTACAAACACCTGCCGACTCGTGCAGGTGTCCCATCAGCCAATCACGTGGCGGCACTTAAAGGGTGTTTCTGAAGCGGCTGATCTGATCTCTTGGATTTTCACCAGAAATCCTCCAGCGAGAGCAGCTGTGTTGACTCCATAAAACACGTTTAAACTCAAGTTTCTAATCTTTAATTTTATGTTTGGAGCTGACAGAACACGGACACTGACTCAGTTCTTTAAAACAGCTCAGATTCAACCTCGAGGCTCCGGCAGCAGAATCGGTTCTACTTCTGTCAGCCAAGAACAGAAATGAGAACAAACTGACCGACCCTGGAGCCAAACGGCCTCATTTCAACTGTCCAGCTGCTGCTGCTGGTGTAATGATGTGGGGAGTGTTTTCTTGGACACTTTAGGCGCCTTAAATACCAGCAATTATGGTCTGGATGCCACAAGCTGTAGTATTTCCGCAGCAGCTCATAACCAGAGCCAAATTAAAAAGCTCAGTGCTTTCAAGCACCAGACCCCATTCAAAATTTGGCCAATTTAAGACGTGATTTCATTTGATAAAACTCCTCATATTTTGGAAAACACTATTTCCTCTGCACAAACATCTCTAGCACCAGACGTCATTCAGAATTTTGCCANTTAGATTTGGTTATTTTTTCCCTGATGACAGCTGAACGTGCAGCTACGTGGCGACCGTTTACTTTATCATCATATTTAATAGTTGAGGAGTTGACCTGCTTGTTGCACATTTCATGATCGAAAAATCTGCCTTAACGTACATCTTCTTGATTATTAATTCAAAACATGATGGATATGAAAATCTGTTTGGCTGCACTCCACAGGGACTCTCTCACACACAGCAACACTGTCTAACTGTTCAGTTTGTTAACTTCTTGGTTTGTGGTTAGCTTCAGTAGGTGGTGACAGAATGATGAGGGCTGACGCTGGCAGCTGAAGCCTCTTTCCGTCTCACACAATAAACTCAGAGTGAATGACGTGAAGCTGGCGACAAAACCGACGCGTTCTTCTCGTTTGTTGTCCTGCAGGCGCTGGAGGAGGAGTTTGCCAGGAAGCTGCAGGAACAGGAAGTGTTCTTCAAGATGAGCGGCGAGTCGGAGTGCCTTAACCCGTCCACCCAGAGCCGCATCTCCAAGTTCTACCCCATCCCCAGCGTCCACTCCACCGGGTTCTAGGAGGAAGCCGGCGAGCGCTCCGGTAGAGACTGGTCCGGAGCTGCCTTCGTCCTCCGGCCGCCATCGGAGGATTCTCTGCGTCCGGACGCTGCGGCTCGGCTCAGATCTTCTGTTAGAGAGATTTTCAGGTTCAGCGTTTCACCTCAAAACAACCACTAAAGCGACGTAGCTCTCGGTCCGACCCTCTTTTTGTGATTCGAGTATTTTTATACAGCATCCAGTGCCTGTAGAATTTGGTGTCTTTGGCTTTTAAATCTGAGAAATTTCTGATTATTTGCTGCTCGACGTTTCTCTCATTTAGATTTTTTTTGCACTAAAGGACGGCGTTTTTATACCACTTAATTTGGTTCCTTTGTAAGCGATCAATAACTAGAATGTATTTCCAATAAGAGAAGACATTTTTATCGTCCCTCCTGTTGGCGGAACGATGACACAGTATATTTTTATGAAATCCGACATATCTGTGCGTGCTTTAGGACTTTAGGTTGTGAAATAATCTTCTGCATGATCTGAACAACGTTTGGGGACGTTTTTGCTGCAGGATGCCTTCAGTCTTTAGCACAAGACTGCAGCTTAGCAACAGAGCAGAAGACTGGAGGAGGTGTGGAGACGGAGAACACTGTGGTGGCACAAAGAAGCATTTAAATAACTCTTGTTCTGTTGTTTTAACAGCTCTGTTTGTTGTCGATCAGAAGTCATCTCATGTAGGAGCGTTATTCAGGGATGAAGGAAGGAAACGACGCTGATGTCCGATAATTCTGGAAATGATTCATTTTAAAGGAGAATTCTGGTTTATTAGTCCGTTTGTTTCCACATTTGACTTTTACAGCAGCGAAACCTCCACGTGTCCATAGATGAAAGGAATCCAGGCGTGGAACTTTATCAAAATAACTCAAAACTGGTCTTTGACAATTCAGAAAATGTCAAGAATAACATAAGTTGTCCAAGATCAATCAGAAATTGTCCAAAATTACTTAAAATATGTCTGAAATGGTTTATCACGATCCAAAATAGTTTGAAATGTGTCCAAATGGACTCAAAAACTGTCCAAAATTACTGACAAATTGGTCCAAAATGATTCAGAACTGTCCAAAATTGTTTTAAATGATTCCAAAATGACTCAAGATGTGTCAGAAATGTGGTTAAACTCTGCACAATGACTCAAACTTGTCCGAAATGACTTAGAATTTGTCAGAAGTTGTTCAAAAACTGTCCAAAGTGCCTCAAAATTTGTTTAAGATGACTTGAAATGTGTCCAGAATTACTTTTACCGTTTCCAAAAGGAGCTAAAAAACTGTCCACAGTAACTCAGAGTTGTTCTGAAATTCCTCAAAACGTGTCCAAGGTGACTCAGAGTCGTCCAACGTTACCGAACCTCCACATGTCCATAGATGAGCTTCCAGCTGTGCAACAACAGCCAATGAAGCTGCTCATATCTGTGTTTCTTTTTAATCGTACTAAAAACAACAACAACAAAAAAATTATTCACCTAAAAATCCTAAACTGTCCTCTTCTGTTTCCTGCTGGAGCAGAAACGTGTAAACGACACTTAAAAGACACATTAATAGAAAATAAACCAGAATTCTCCTTTTGAAGGCTGAATATCATGAACTTTATCCTCCTAACAAATGTACAGCCACAAACACCACCAGACGACGATGATTTTTGTCTTTGCCTCCTCGGTGGTCGTTCTGCCGCCAGGTGCATCGTGGGTAAAGCCTGCTGGGCTTCTTGTTCAGACAATAATAGTGTTTTCCTGCTAGCTAATAGCCTTAATACTCCAGAAATGATATCCTGTGTAACTGTTCTGCCTTTAAAGAGTTAAAGGTTTTATTATTATTATTATTATTCAGCAGATGTTACAGATGTTTCTGTATTCAAAGAACACAACGTGAACTTTTTGCAGTTTTTATTTTTATTTTATATTCAGGCTGATTTATTATGATGCAACAAGAAAAAAACAACAACAACAAATGGACCTGACTGGTTTGGGCCATCGTGACCTCTGATTGGTTCATTCTGTCATCTCGTTTTCTCTCTGATTGGCTGACAGTTGATGGTATTTAATAAGTGACTGAGCAGAGAAGGAGTGCTGTGCACCTTTTTTTACTGAAACCTCCTCAGTAGCTATTTATACAGAAGCTCCACTGAAGGTTTGTAGAATTAAAATCAGTCCTGGTTCTCAATTTATGAATGTGACAAAAACAAAACAAAAAAAAAAACAACATATCGAAATCATTATGCATTTTTTTTAAATACATGTATAGTTTCTAGACGCCTGTGTAATGTTGATTTTCAGTTTTTTTGCTGTAAATAAACTCTTCCGTCTCTTCCGCAGGTGTTTTGATTCTTGAATCGATCACACACAAGAAATTCACACATTTCTATCTATATATAAAAATACTCTTAATTATAAAATGCCCCCCAAGTATAAAAACAAACATTCAGTCCCACAAAATAAACCAGACGACTAAAACAAACCCCTGGATGCCACACAGGATCGATAATGCTCACAAGTACAAAAACACAACATAAAAAAATTACAGCTTCAGTTCGCAGAAAAACTGGTTCTGACTCAGACGCCGACGTCTCGTCGTCTTCTTCTCGTCATCACCGCGAATTCTCCTGAAACGGAACAACAGCTCTGATTAGAGTCACACAAAATGGAGTTTGTAGTGATGCAGCAGCAGAGGGTGATGTGCAAAAATAAAAATAAAAAATAAACATTCAGGCTCTCCAATGTGTAGATTTTCAGGCTTATGAAAACAATTTTATTTCTTCTTTATAGATAAATATTTTAATCATTCATTTGGAAAAATTCAAGGAATCCAGTCGCTCACACGTTAGATTTCAGAAAAATAAAGAAACTAATGTGCAAATCGTGCTGGTAGATAAATAATTTGCAGAAACACTTTGGATTTGCACAGATTTTTCTCTGTAAATATGTGTGTGAAATCTAACTCATCTGGATTAAATCAACTAATTAAATGAATGTTCTCAGTAAACGAGTTCGCTTCGTTAACTCTCCTCCCGCTCGTCCTCTTCATGAGTTCAGGCTCTCGTCTAATTTGTTGTTTTCGTCCTCGTGATGTTCGCTTTATTACAAACACCTGCCGACTCGTGCAGGTGTCCCATCAGCCAATCACGTGGCGGCACTTAAAGGGTGTTTCTGAAGCGGCTGATCTGATCTCTTGGATTTTCACCAGAAATCCTCCAGCGAGAGCAGCTGTGTTGACTCCATAAAACACGTTTAAACTCAAGTTTCTAATCTTTAATTTTATGTTTGGAGCTGACAGAACACCAACATTGACTCAGTTCTTTAAAACTGCAGAGAAGCAGCTCAGATTCAACCTCGAGGCTCCGGCAGCAGAATCGGTTCTACTTCTGTCAGCCAAGAACAGAAATGAGAACAAACTGACCGACCCTGGAGCCAAACGGCCTCATTTCAACTGTCCAGCTGCTGCTGCTGGTGTAATGATGTGGGGAGTGTTTTCTTGGACACTTTAGGCGCCTTAAATACCAGCAATTATGGTCTGGATGCCACAAGCTGTAGTATTTCCGCAGCAGCTCATAACCAGAGCCAAATAAAAAGCTCAATGCTTTCAAGCACCAGACCCCATTCAAAATTTGGCCAATTTAAGACGTGATTTCATTTGATAAAACTCCTCATATTTTGGAAAGCAGAATTTCCTCTGTACAAACATCTCTAGCACCAGACGTCATTCAGAATTTTGCCAATTTTAGATAATATTCAGGAGGAATTATCTTTATTTTCTATGAGGGCCCAATTTTGGAAAACACACATTCACACCCTCTGCACCAACATCTATAGCACCAGACTTCATTCAAAATTTAGCCAATTTTAGACGGCATTTTATTTAAGTTATTCTAGATCTCTTTTACAAAACCATAAAATAATTCCACCTGCACGAACATCTGTAACAGCAGAATTTATTAAATATTTTAGATTAGATTTTCTTCTGTTAAGGTTCTATGTTTTTCTGTCTGGGCCTATTTTGAAAAACACAAATTTCTCCACTTGGCAACAACATCTATAGCGCCGTACTTAATTGAAAATGTCCTTAAATGGAAAATATACCATCGTACTTGTAGTTATTTAACTTTACTAAACTTTAATTAGTTGTTTCAGTCCAGGTTTGTGCAGCGTATACAGAACTAGCATGATGGATGCAGGATGATTCCCGTCAAAGTAGCTCAAATAAATAACCAAAGAGTTTCTCAGACTATTCCAGCCTTAACTTCCGTTGATCAGCTTTCACTGTGCAGACGTCTGGGTTTGTTGTGGAGCCTCGTTTTGTAGAGGTGTTTATACTTTCATAGTCAAAGTTTAACCTTCATCTTCTGGTCTAAAGTCATATTCATATGGACAGTTCTGCTGCTCTGAAGGAAAACAACTGACCTCGGTCACCTTTGGGTCCTTCAGGTCCAGGAAGGCCTCGATCACCTGCATCCACACACACAACGGTTGTTTTAACAGAGTTTGTGGTAGAAATAAATCTAAAAGTGGACGTCTGACAGGAATGAGTGAATCCCAACAAACATTTTTCAACATATTTTAAAATGCTGAACTCAGTGATGTTTTGCAGTAATGTGCTCTGAGCAGACCAACGTTTGGCCACAGTGGCAGTAAAAATGTTTGGCAGCTTTTCAGGAGAAGAACCTCAAACCAAGCAAAGTGGTGGAGATGTTCTGGTCTGGTTGCTGCCTCAGGATCTGGGCAACTTACAGCCACTGATGCAACTACGAATCCTGCATCACGCCAAAGAAGGCTTTAAGATATTGAAGCTTTCTGTCCAGACGTTGACCTTTCAGTGATATAATGATTCAAACACACTGACAAATCCACGACTCACACAGAAGAAATGGAGATTTATGGAGCAAAAGAGTCAAAACTGAGATCTGAATGCCACTGAAAGGTTAAAGGGGGATTTGAAACAGGAATAAAATCCTCAAACATCTTGCAACTGAAGGAATTTTGCCGAAAAACTGGTCAAAAAGTTCAGTAAGCTCAAGTCAGAAACTGGTGGACGATTCTACAAACCACCTACAAGGAGATATCTCAGCCAAACGGGTCAATCATAGCTTCTGATGCCAGGGCTCTAGTTACTTTTTCCACTCAGGAACATCACATCTATTCTGAATTTTGTGGACTAAATGATTGACAAAGGTAATTTTCCACATTCATCAGTCAACCACTGTTTCAAAGCGGTTTGAATGTTTGCATGTTCAAATACGTCGTGTGTTTTTACATGACTGTTCACTGTACCTGTCTCTCCTTTTGGTCCCATGTCTCCTTTCTGTCCTGGTCTCCCAGGAGGTCCAACGATGGCTCCATGCGCTGTGAAGAATAAATCCAGTTGTTATCAGACCTCCACATTCTCACATCTTTCAGCCAGCGTAACATTTTGCCTCTAAATGTTCTTTACTTCTGATGTATTCCACTAGAGCCGTGGTGTTTCCATGGGAACCAGACCATCGGCCGTATCCAGGAGGACCTGGAGGCCCGGGTGGTCCTGGAGGTCCTTGGAAAACATGGCCGCTGTAGTCCCGCACAATGTCCTGCAGCAAACCGCGAGCTGCAGGTGACAGGAAACCAGGTGATGCAAGATTTCTGCCACTGGGATACTCTGTCCTAATATATCCTTGTTTGTTTTAACATGGGCACTGGTCGGAGGTCATTAAACCTCAAAAAGACTTTGTTTTGGTGCCCCTTTACTAGCCAAACTCACACAAAGCTCCTGTCCAAGCTGTCTGCCTCCTCTGATCTCTACAGTATTAAAGAACCAGAGGCTCCACCTGGTGGCACAACCGGGTACTACATCAAGTCTACAATCCGTGAAGTGAGTGTTATCTAGCAAAATGGTGTCGGAAGACGCCTTTCTTGCAAAACTTGATTGAGACATCCATAATTTTGACGAAAGCACCCAAAGCTCATATCAACTTACATTTAATGTATTCCACCACATCCACGACATTTTCGCTGGAGCTAACCCATTGCATCTGTCCAGGTGTTCCAGGGAGGCCAGGGGGTCCTGGAGGTCCTTGAACAACCCGCTCAGAGTCTCTCGCAACCTCTCGAAGCAGACCATGAGCTGCCAAATAGAGATATTTACCAAAATAAGAGCACATACAGATGGATTCGAGCTTCAGTTTGTGTTTTCTGTCAAAAGTCGAACTGACACCTACATTTGATGTAATCGGTAACTTTGGCGGCCATACTGGAGAAGTCACCAGTGTCTACGGTCCAGTCTCTGGCAGCAGGTTCACCTGGCTCTCCTTTATGACCTGGAGGTCCAGGAGGGCCTGGCAGACCAGGAACTCCAAACATAGCTCCGCTTAAACCATCACCTGGACAGAAATATGAAAACAATATTATTCACCTTTGTTCATATAGCACCTTTCATAAACAAACTTCAGAGGTGCTTTACAACAAAACAAATGTCAAATTAGACAAATAGTGAAAACAAATTCAAACACATAACATCCTGACCATGCAATAGGGCAAGATAAAATAAGTCAAGCCAACAACTCAAACCTGACAAATTATCAGATCATCATCTACTTGGACCCCGAGCAGGTCCAGAACTCTGGATTTTCTCAGGTATAAATAGGTCAAACAATTCCTTAAACTCACTCTTGACGTATTCTTGTAGTTCAGCTCTGAATCTCTCTCTGTGGTCACCGACAGGAACCAATCCACGGTTTGGACCAGGGGGGCCCTCAGGTCCAGGAGGACCAGGAGGCCCAGGAGGACCCCTGAAGGCAACACCTGCATGAAGGCAGACAACATGTTCAATGCATTTTCTTTTTGAATCAAAGAAGTAAATGTTTGCTGTTAGACTCACTTTGCAGGTAGTCCCGGATGTTTGAGCTGAGGTGGTTCCCATATCCTGGTGGTCCAGGTGGTCCAGGTGGACCTTCTGGACCAGGAACACCTGGAGGACCAGGAGGACCCTGAACACCCGCATGAGGTTGATACCCACCTAGTTGGACAATGAAAATTAGCATCTGTTTGTGCATGAAAACAACAGAAACATGTTTTTGCTGGAGACAGGTGTTGTAGTTTGGTGTTGAAACCAGACTGAGTTTTAATATTTGCTTTGACTTGTGGTGTTTTGCAGTTTTGTTGTTTCATTTGGTTGTTTCTTTAGCTGTGAAGGGTTTTGGCTTTCCGCTTTCCTTTAGTGTGTTATTTTGCTAAGGTTACTGACCAGTGTTACCTGGCTTTTGTCAAGCCAGCTGACCAATCAGAGCAGACTGGGCTTTTTAGAAGAGGAGCCTTAAAGAGACAGGAGCTAAAATAAAGCATTTCAGGCAGAAAATGTGCTGCAATGATGTAAAGTATGAGAAAAATAGTGAAATGATAATCCTGTAAATGTGCATGATATGGGCTCTTTAAACCAACTGACTTGACTTGACAAGTGTCTGCACCAGCGGTTGTGTTCTGGAAGCAGTTCAGTTTTGGTCAACCAGCTGTGATCCATTAATAGTTGCCAGATTTAGGGGTATAGGTCTGGCTTAGTTTGGGTTCAGACCAATTTAGCCAGATTCACACTGACTATGGACCATGTGTGGTGACCTGGATTTGAACAAGATACCAATGCTGTTTTCTGCTGCTTTTTTAGGGTCACCCAAGCTTTATATTTAGGCCCATTTGCCTAGTCTTGGGTCGATACTTCTGCCATTAAAATCTGGTGTGTGGGGCTTGATGTTGTTTGGTTAAATTATAGTTATATATAACAATGTTATATTCGGTCACTACTGTTTGTTGTTGATTTGATGCAGTCTAACATCACAGTCAAAGTTGTTGTATCTTACACTGCATTGGAAACAGAAAGGTTCAAAGAACCAGTTAAGAAGGCCCTTTAAACATTCAAGGCACACATTCGTAAACATTGGTGCCTTGAGTTCCTGCTGTGGAAATCCTACATGGGCCAAATGATTTCCTCTGTTCTACCAGATTTAGGCTGTTATGAAACCATTTTGTCTACCTGGAGATCCGCCCATGTTGTTTTGAGTTCCTTACCTGAGACTCCGTATGCAGGAGCACCGGGAGGTCCAGGAGGTCCAGGAGGTCCGGGTGCACCTACAGCCCCCCTCTCTGGTAGCAAACAGAACCCTCGGTCAAACACAACAGAACCCTTTCTTTGCAGGTCACCTGTCAGACTCTGTGTAACACTCACCGTTCATTAAAGCGAAAACACGTTCAGCAATTTCCTGGGTGTTAACGCCATAGCCGCCGTATCCACCAGAACCTCCCGGAGGTCCAGGAGGTCCTGGTGGTCCAGGTTGACCACCACCACCGATGTATCTCCTCACGTCCTCTCCTGGACACAAAGAATTGACAGACAAGAGGGTATCAAAAACAGAGTTAGGGGTTTTGAATAAATCAGCTGCGAGTGTGAAATAAACACATTAACCAAATGATTCAAGGTCAGCATGACCAGCATTTTTAAAGTTCACATGATGTCCCTGTCTTTCTGTCATTGCACTAGAAAACTGGAATCTAACCACCTTTAAAGGAGCCTTACGTTGCAACAGGTTGACGATATCGTTGACAGAGATGGATCCAGGTGGACCTGGAGGACCAGGAGGGCCAGCGGGGCCAGCGGGGCCAGCAGTGCCAGCGCTACTGCCAGCGCTACTGCCATATCCCCGACCTGAACCTGAACCTGAACCTGAGCAGGTAAAAGTTGAGGTGATTTTTACAAACAGATGTCCTGCACAGTAACAGATGCAACATCTTTGTGTAATTGGTCATACTCTGAAGGTAGGCGACCACTCGGTTGGCAACATCGTCCACCAGTCTGTCCGATGCACCTCCAGAAGTGCCAGGGGCCCCTGGAGGACCCGGAGGCCCAGGAGGTCCAGCCAGGTAGTCTCTGATCCCACCACCTGAACACCAAAGCAGATCACCCGACTTAGCTTTTTGTTTCATACATATGTAATGTTACATACATTAGGGTGAACTGATGCTTACTCTGAAGGTACTCTGCGACATACTGGCCCACATCAGTTGATCCAGAGCTGCTTCCATCTCTTCCAGGTGTTCCAGGTGTTCCAGGTGTTCCAGGTGGTCCAGGTGGTCCAGGTGGACCTGGGGATCTCGAACTGTATGAGCCACCTGGTGCGATAACACAAGTCCCAAATGAAATGCCAAATACATATATAAAAAAGACTACATGCTCAATTTTAGCACCTAATGTTGAAGAAAGCAGCAGTAACCCTGTCTGAGTGCTGAAACCAGAGCACAAGTCCTGAATTTACATGATTTATCAGCTCGAAGCTTAATATCAGCATTCTAATTCCACATGGTCTTCTTTATCTGAACTTTCAGGAAGCATCAAAGAAAAGGTTTTGAAGCTCCAGATTAAAAAACAACCTTTAAAAGAAGGATTTCAGTCGAAATAAATAAGTGATCAACAATAACGAATCTATCATAAGCATGCATCTACAGCTTTTGTATCATTACAAGTATAATGACAAACACTAGTCACAATAATTCCTCTCACTGCTAAAAGGGGAAGAAAAAAGTTTTCAACTAGAAGTTTAGTAACTATAACAGTAAATGTGGTTTTACCAGTGGAGGCTCCAGGAGAACCAGGAATTCCTGCTTCGCCTGCAAGGAAAACATACGTAATCTTTTGCTGAACTCTTAATAAAAGAAAGCATGAGCAAATACAAGCACAATGAGCAGTGTTTGTATGTAACCATGTAAACACTGTCAAAGGAGGATTTCCAACAACTAAAATAAATCTGTGTTGACAGAAGTTCATACATTTCCTGGTTTTTCAGACCATTTGATAAACAAAAATGTCTGTTATGTTTCAACTAATTCAAACCCCAACTAAAATCCATCCACCCATTTTCGTATCCAGAGTTGGGTTTTGGTGGAAGCAGACTAAGCAGGTCAATCTAGACATCCCTGTTCCAAGCAACGTCCTCCAGTTCCTCCTGGAGGATCCTGAGGTGTTCCCAGGCCAGATGAGATAGTTAATCCCTCCAGAAAAGTCTGGTCTACCAGAGTCTCCTCACAGTTGAAAACCTTCAAAGGAAGGTTCCCAGGAGGCATCAGATCGCCGAACCACCTCAACTGGTTGCTTTCAACTTGAAGAACCTCGTCACCCTATCTTGGTGCTGGTGATTTTTCTTTGGTCCTAAAACCTCCTTGGGAGGGCACCAAAATCCTCTATGCAGCAAAAACCCTGAAAGAAGGTCACAAAAAATAACTGGTTTGAATTTACCTTGAGGCCCTTGTGATCCCTCTGGTCCTGGTGGACCTTGAGGGCCACTTGGTCCTTCTGATCCTGGAGGCCCTCGAGGTCCTTCTGGTCCTGGAAGCCCTCTAGCTCCAGGCTGACCTGGGAAACCTGACATGAAAAGAGATCAATTGTAATCAGAGCTTTAATGTTTGTTATTGATCCTGGAGATGACAAAATCCATCTTATCTCAGAGTTGTGTACTCACCAACACCTTCGTCGCCTGGACTTCCTGGAAGACCTGGTTGTCCTGGTTCACCTGAAACAACCATCATTCGTTTAGTCACAGACTGTCTGTCTGTGGAAACTTGCAGTTTCGAAAGTATGATGCAGTTTCCTCACCTTGGTATCCTTGTGGTCCTTGATCACCTGAGAGAAATGAATAAAAGAACATTTCTGAACCAGAGATTCTAAACCTTAGAGCTTTCCAGTTCGCTAATGACACACACTGTTTCCAAACCATCTAACCTGTTGAACCTACCTGGTGAACCCTGTGGTCCTGGGGGTCCTGGAGGTCCTGGTGGTCCAGAAAAGAAGGTTTCTGAGACAAAATGGGGAAAAATTTATCCAAAATGCCATAGAAACTGTATAGTATGAGACATAGTTGATCTAAAGTGAGATTTCTTCACCTACCTGATGTTGGAACAAAGCTGCCAGGTTCTCCTTTCTCTCCTGGAAGTCCAGGTTTACCAACACCTGTGAGGACATGATGACAGATCAATTTTAAAACAGACACTTCTTTAAAAAAATGATCCTGTATGCTGACGATCAGTTTATCTATCACTCTGTCTGTAATGTAGGATACTTGCTTACCTGGCTCTCCAGGAGGCCCTCGGCGTCCTGGTGGACCTGGTTTAGCGTAACCTAAACAACAAGGACATTTGCGGAATCATTAGTTTGATCAGATTACATCAAACAGTTCAACAACAGCCAGCATTGTGCATCATTCACACACAGTACAGGCCACTAGGAATCTCCTCCACATGCTGATAGCTAAGTCAGTCATGATCAATGTATTTATTAGCAATGAAGTCACATTTTTTACCTGACAAAGAACATGACATTTGCTTTTTTTCCAGTTTTTATTAAGTGGTTACTTTCATTTTCAATTTTTGCTTAAGTTTAGGCTCCTTGGTTAGGTTCAGAATCCTGAACCTCAAAACTTCTCAGTTTGAAAAGCATCATTTTTAAAATTAAAATCACCCAAATTACACCATTTATCAGCCAGAAACTAAAAAAACATCAAGAGTCATTCTCAACTTTCAGACTGCCGATGAACTAATCACGTGTGATGCTGCGTTACATCAGTAAAATGAATCAAGTCTAAACTTAAAATTGAGATATTTTTGTTTGAACTGCAGGTTGTGTTTACACAAAACAGATAAGAGACAAGGATGGAAACATATTAAAAGTGTAAATGATAAAATGTCTATTGTGCATTTACAGGGTGACGACTACATGAACTTATTCACATGTCGCCTGTGTTTGGTGGTTATCTAATATTAATCAGATTGGATGATAACGGGTCGACTGAGGCTATTGGAAGGTGGAGGAAGGTCCCACTGGCCCACATGTGTGATGATAATGAACAATTTAATGGGCCGACAAGCAGGTAGTTTGATTGTGTTTGGAGATGCTCTTGGTATCTTACAACCAGCTTTGAACCTACCAGCAGGGCCTTGAGGACCAGGTGTTCCAGGAGGCCCTGGAGGTCCAGGTGGGCCTGGAGGTCCAGCCACTGCAGAGAGCTCTGTTAGGAAGGAAAAGCGTCTAAATTAAAGTCCGACCTGGTGTATTCAGGATATCACCACCAGATAAAACTGATCCAGAGGGACTCACTGTTGTAGCTGCTGGCACTGACAGATTCTGACGAGATGCTGTTACCGGGTTCTCCAGGTTTTCCTTCCTCGCCTTTCTCTCCTTTCTCTCCTTTCTCTCCCTTCTCTCCTTTCTCCCCTTGTTCTCCTTTAGGACCTAAAAGATTAAATCACAAGTAAACTACCCATCCAGGTGTTTGATTTATGCTCAACACACGTCAAGAAGCTGGATTCACCTAGTTGTCCCGGGAGACCAGCAGGACCAATGGGACCGGACAGACCAGGAGGTCCAGCAGGACCCGGAGGCCCGGCTGGTCCTGGAGGTCCGGGGATGGCAACAGCATCAGAACCAACTAGAAATAAAAGGAAAGACAAAAACCAGCTGCAGTAATAAAACACAGCGAACTCCTGCATATAATAAGAACAAGTGTTGGTGTTACCTGAAGCGACGACTTTACCAGGTGATCCTGGTTCACCTGCAACACAGTTTTATAATGAGACTAAACATTATGGAAACACATTTATACCTGACAAACATCTTTATCATTACGATTTGACAAATTATAGCATTCATCAGAGCTGCAAACTGTATAAACAGAAAGAATAATCAGATTTTTTTTGTTAAATGAAGGTCCTTGAACAACTCACCAACTCATGGCACCATTCCATCAGGAAATCGAAAACGTTTTGTTTTCTTTTTGTGATGACTCTCTGCTCTTTGTTCTGTTATGCTTCTAATCCACAGAGCAACTAAACTGTCTTTCATTGTTGTTAAAAATGACAATAAACATCTATTCTATTCTGTATAAGCTTAAAACTGTGATATTTAATCAAATCTATTTTACATTTTTACCAAAAATAAACCATATGCATTCACCAAATTCACCAAATTCTGTAGAAACCTAAAAACAATTCTGTGCTTCTCCCCACAACTATGAAGCCATCAGTGATCAACAGTGCCAAGAATGCAGATCAGCTGAAAATGTCAGCAGTAAACTATCTGTAGAGTCACTGTTTTTCCAGTGTTGGTCACAACTGGTAGGACTCAGAAATATGAGTTCTGCGACTCTTGTACTCTAAATTAAAGGTGAGTTTTATAAAGAATGCTTTGGTTTCTTTCGTGATGTTTTTGCATTTTCTAGTTTCCATTCACTAAAAAGGAAACGGGGCGTTACCTTTACCACCAGGCGGTCCTGGAGTCCCGGCAATACCTGCAGCAAACAACAAATATCTCAATAAACAAAACCTAAACTGTATGACGGGTAGAAGAATGGATCTTATCTCCCGATACCTGGAGGTCCCTGGAGTCCAGGAACGCCTGAAGAAAAGGAACAGACAGAAAGATGGTTTTTCAGGTAAATATATGCAAAATTCTGCAAAAACAGTTCGATAAAGAGCATTTTGTTTTGCTGAGTATCGGACAGGGTTTGGCTACCTGGAGGACCAGCATCTCCAGAGAGTCCAGGTGGTCCTCTCGCACCAGGAGATCCCGCTGAACCCGCCTCACCTGTGATCCATAAACAGAAGTTCACAGGAAGTTAAAACAGTGTTTAAGGTTCTGTTTGGTGATTCTGCAGCTCTTCTCTGCTCACCAGAATCTCCTTTAGATCCTTTTGGTCCAGCAGGGCCTTGAGCTCCAGGTTGTCCTGGTTCACCTTTAAGACAAGCAAAGAGTTCATGACAGGACTAGTGTCATTGTTGATTAATTGATTAGATATCTGGTTTATAAAATGTCAGCAAATGGGGACAAACGTCTTGTTTACGTTCAGTTTACTGTCGCAGAGGAGGTAAGAAACGTATTCACATTTACGAAGCTGCAGTTGCAAAATTTTTACTTCTTTATTTCGATTGTTGAAATACTTGGCTATTTAAATAGTCAACAAATAATTGATTGATCAGTTGTGAGGACCAGAAATGTTTTTTTCCTGCAGCCTCCCAACAGGTTGATCCAGAAAGGTTGATCCAAGTCAAGCTGTCAGACATTATGGGGTGTTTTCAAGTCATTTAGTGCACATTTTGCATCACAAAATCAGCAAACTGATGAACGAAAGGTCGAAACAGTAGCGAACACATTGTTTATTATGGGGCGCTGTGGCTCAGGTGGTAGAGCAGGTTGCCCTCCAATCACAAGGTTGGCGGTTCGATCCATAGTCGAAGCGTCCTTGGGCAAGACACTGAACCCGAAGTTGCTCCCAATGGCAGCTCTGTCGCCATTGGTTTATGAATGTGTATGTGAATGGGTGAATGAGAAACACATTGTAAAGTGCTTTGGATATAAGTGCAGACCATTTATTTAAACTTTGTGGTGAAGAACTTTAGTTTTTTTTATATAATAGCTGCTGATAGAAGCTGTGTTTTTCATATTTATGTGGATGACTGATAACAAAGTTGTGCTGAGACACACCTGAAGGTCCTCGTGATCCTCTCTCTCCAAGATCTCCTTTGGTTCCTGGCAGCCCGGGGGTTCCTCGGTCACCTACGTACCGGAGAATCAAAGGTGGTTGTTCCATCACTAATTGATTAAACATGAACTGTGTAGAGATTTTATTTCACAGTTGTGTGAGTTGATGTGATCCAGTTTATATGTGGTTCTGAAGATCTTCTACCTTTTGCTCCTGGAGCTCCAGCATCACCCTGGAAACCTTTTGGACCCGGAACACCTGCACACAGTTGTTACCGATTTAATACAGAAAGAACAGCTCATCAACGCCGGCTAACAGACCAAACATTCATAGAGACTGAGTCTTTACCAGGAACTCCAGAGGCGCCCTGTTCGCCCATGGCACCTGAACCAAAGGAGAACAGCTGGAATTAGAATTTAGTGGTTTGTACTGAAACATGTAGACCTCTAAAGCGCCCCCCAGGAGGTTTGAAAAACAAGTTATGTTTAATAACATGGCCAAGATCACATAATTTATCTGAGCCAGAAACTGCAAACACAGAGTGAACAACAGAGTTTTTGTGATATTTCATCAAAAACATTTGATAATTAATAATTTGCCCAAAAACAAACCGTTTGCTCAAACCAGAACCAAAACCCTGCACTCCTCCCACCAACCATGAAGCCATTAATGAGATTGTACACACTAATTGCAGTATTTTAAACATTTTTGCAGGATAAATAATCAAATAAATTCAACTTTTTTCTCTCCATTTTATGATTTATGGCATTTAAAAAACTTATCTTCTTATTAGTACCACTCCTGGGTTTTGCTGTTCAGGACTTTTTATTGCAGTGAAAAACGAACCCACAGTGATTAAAAACATGACAGGAACTAAAAACACCTACAAAACTACCAAAATGGTGATTCAAGTATAAACTACACAGGCCTTGATCTCACCTTTTGGCCCCACAGGTCCTGCAGCACCAGCAGGACCAGGACGTCCTGCTTCTCCTTGAGATCCTGTCAAGACCAGATTTAACAGCAACATGGGGGATTAGCTCAGATGGTAGAGCGCTCGCTTAGCATGCGAGAGGTAGCGGGATCGATGCCCGCATCCTCCAAATTATTCCATCTTAACTTGACGTTGAATGAATCGATGGACGTTTGTTGATCAGCAGTTTGCTTCCGAATGGGTCCACTATCTCAGGCCTGATCATACGTTTGTTAACCCCTGTGCACTGTTCTGTTAAATCCCTTAATAAAAAGTAAACTACATGCATTAAATCAGCACATTTACAACCTTTATCTCCCTTTTCTCCAAATCCTGGTGCTCCAGGTTCTCCTCGGGGGCCCATCGGTCCCTCCCGGCCCCTCTGGCCCGGCGGCCCTTCACCACCTGCTTCACCTGGACACAAAGGGCAGATGCTCAGGTGTTGTGTTGGTTTTCTCTTTTCTTGTGCAAAGAAAACGGTCTGAACTGGACGCTACCTGCGCTGCCCTTCGGTCCTCTGGGTCCGTCCAGACCCGGGTGACCCATCTGCCCCGGAGGACCTGAACAAACAAGAAAAGAGTGAGTTTGTCGTCCCGTCATCAAACACAAAAAAAACCTGCAGCACATCTTCTCCGAGTCTCACCTGGCAGACCTGGGAAGCCGCTATCACCTGCAAAAGACTCGTTTTTAGCAGCAGTTCTGAGAGTTTGATTCTGGAGTTATTAAAACACAATTAGCTGCTCACCTTTCTGTCCGAGTGCTCCTGGATCACCTGCAGAGACGCAACCAAGCTAGTGATGAACATGAACTAAATATCAAACACAAATTATTCTATAATCAGTGCAAACATACCTTTAGGTCCTGGTTCTCCTCTTTCTCCTTTCAGCGAGTAAACCAGAGATTCTGAACACACAAACAACAACGTTTACGTCATCGGTAAATCAAACTGTACAGCATCAGCTTGTTTAACAGGTTTTAAAGGTAAAACTTCTCGTATGTCTTTGGCTGCACTGAACAATTCAGAGCAAACATTTTCCAATATGGATCTGTGGTGTTTTGAAAGGTTTTCCAAGTTCTTTCTTCTTCACATTTTGAGTTAAACAGTCAAATATCATCAGCATAGAATTGTGTAAAGTTATAAAAAGTGTTGTTGGTTTCCACCTGTTGACCCGTCCATCTGTGAAACTGTGTCAATGTATTTACCTCTAATTGGACCTGAGTGGAGTTCAGCCCGGATCAGCTGCTGAACAGCTCTCTGCAGGGCGGCGCTGTCCTGACCCGGTCCACTACCGACACCTCCAATGCCTCCTCCTAGTCCGCCTACTCCTCCTCCTCCTAGTCCTCCTCCTCCTCCTCCTCCTCCCGGCCCAGCAGCCCCCAGGTTGATCCCATTGTCGGACCGGGTGATGGTGGGACCAGAGGAGCTCCTGTCGATGTACGAGTCCAGAGGGTCGATGATGTTGATGCCAGAGGAGGCGGACAGGCGGCTGGTTCTGGCTGAAGCGGCGCTGACGCCGGCGATGGCCTCCAGAGCCTCCACGCGGTTCTTCAGACGTTTGACTTCTTCGCCTGAGATGAGAGGGAGGACGGTGAGTCTGGGCAGGTCGCCTTGAATCTACACGAACAGCACAGCTCCTCACCCAGAGCGATGAGTCCGGAGAGGAGGCCGAGGAGCAGCAGGAGGCCGAGCAGGAGGCCCAGGAGCCACTTCCACCAGCTGCAGCAGGACAAGAAGCCGAGGCCCGACTCATCGTTACGGATCTCTGAGAAACAAACAAGCTGGGTTATGGTCAATGATGCTGCATGATAGAAAAAAACCTGAACATCAGAAAGCACAGCTGGCAGAGCTTTCTCCTTTTCAGGTTCAGTAGTTCAGTTATAATAATGAATTTATGTATTTATATGTTTATATTCTGAGCTACATCTTTGTGCAACATCACTTCAAGACTGCATGGTTTCAGATAAACTGAAGTGTTTTTATTACCACATTTTTACTTTTTAAAAAAAAATTAAATGAGGTCAGAAGATGGATGCCATCAAATCATATGCTACGTGTATTAGATGATGCCAGAATGCGACAACATGAGTGGAGAAACCAGGCCTCATCCTATAGATTATTTTTATAAGCGTACATAGATATGACTACTGGAGATAAATGTGAGTTTCACAGTTTTTGATGAGTTCTGACTTTTACACTACATCTCTGCAGAAATTGTTGCGGCAAATTGCATCTCTCTCTCCCTTCCTTGCCAGAGCCTTGAGCCGGGGCAGCAGGTTAGTCATCAGCTAATTACCAGAGCAACTAACCAACAGAGCAGCTAATTACCAGAGCAGCTGCACCCTGGGTCTTTACATGCAGACACTCTTTCGACGTTCTGCTCTGGGAGGAGAAACTTCCACCACTTGTTGAAACTTCAGGACTTTTTCACCTCACAGATGCAGTCGGGTGAGATACGCATGTATTGATTATATTTTAATGTTTAGCTTGTACACGTACACTCAGTTTGGTTTGATGCAGTTTGATTATGTGCATTGAATATGGTTTGTTTTTGTCAAGATTTTTCACCTGCTACATAATTTTGAGCACGTGGAAGAAAAAGAAGTGAAAGAATTCCAGAAGTGTGTTTGACGAGTGAAGAAGTCTGATGAGGTGTGTCTAGCAGCAAGTAGGGAGAACCTGGTGCTGCTGATCCACCTCACAGACACTGTTTAGAAAGCTAGCTTAAATACTTCATCCCACTCGTTTTCAGACCTTTGAAGTTGTGGATAGGATTTGTTTTTAATGATGTTGTGTTATGTCTGAAACAAGTCACATAAATGATGGTAAGCCAACATATATCAGGCAGGCTGACATGTCTGCTGGTCTGGTAAGCTAACATGTGTCTGATGAGTTGGGTTTATTTGGTCGGCTAAACTTGGTACGCTAACATATTTGGCAACTCGTCCTTTTTCCACCTTCGTCTTTGTAATGATTAAATGAACGAGGTGCAACATAAAATTAAATTGTGAGTCATACTTTTGTACATCCGAGTGGATTATGTACAAATATGTTAAAACTGAGGCCAAAAATTATCTCTGAAAAACACTGAAAACATAATTTAACCCAGTAGGACTCTTACTGTGACCAATAGCTTTTGTGGATTTTTTTGGGGGGTCTGGATGTTTAACAGATCACCCTGAAGAGGTGAAACAACACCAGCTCATACCTGCGTAGGTGGCTTTGTCTTTGGTAGCAATCTTCAGGGTTGAAGCTGTGAAGGACATAAAACGTGACGTTTATGAAACACCAGATAAGAACGTGACAGTGCTGGAGATCAACACGGTTCACTGAATATCGGTTTACTTTTGGCGTCCGTTCCCTCCTCCAGAGAGCTGGATGATAATTTCTGTTTCTCTCTCTTCAGTGAGTCCTCAGAGTAGGTCGCTGCAAGAAACATCCAGTCACTAATAATGAACACCGAGTACACAACTTTGATTACAAGCTGACGTGCAGCAGTTAAGTTGAGCACAAAATAAGTTGATAAAATCTATGCAGTGGTGCCTCATAAATTCAAAACAAGGCTGCATTTTTTACATTTTATTCACTGTAATTCTACACCTTGGATAACGTAGAGAACAGGTGTAATTTGCATTTACTGCACGTTAACGTGTTGCTGGACTTGAATGAAGCTAATTTTGCCACTTTTTCCCATCTCCTGATCTCAATTTTGCTGCTTCAAACTTTCAGAATTTAATCAGTTATACTACAAAAATAATACACTTTTCTGCATTTTTGAAATAAACAAATTACAAAATTTAATAGCAAGTCTCATGTAAAATAATTGCAATTAATGTAAGTGCCAGTAAAGTAAAAATGCAGCTTTTAATACTATATTTAATTTATCATATCTACCTACACTTTTATCTATTTCTCTGTCATTTTATTCTTATTATCTGTATTTTTAATTGGTTTTACAAATACAAATATCTTTTACTAGACATTAAAAGGCCAAATAATCAAGTTTTAGGATTTAAAAACTGCTTACAGGTCTTTGTATTCTGCTGGTCTAAACCCCAAAATAAAGATCCTTCAGATGACAAACCCTTTTCTCTTTCTGTGGTTGCTGCTCTCTGACTGTTCTGTCCAGACTACAGTAGCTGCCGTCCTAGTGATAGAACCACTAGTAGCAGAAGTATTCAGCTGTACCACTAGTAGCAGTAGTATTCAGCAGTACCAGTAGTAGTATATTTCGTAGTACCAGTAGTAGTATATTCAGTAGTACCAGTAGTAGCAGTAGTAGTATATTGCGTAGTACCAGTAGTAGCAGCCGGAGCGGCCGACATGAACTGCTTCCCCGTGTCTTTGGCCATGACCAGACGCTCCGTCTCCTTCTTCACGGGAGCGTTTTCCTTCTCAACCAGCACAAACTTGAAGTCTTTCCCTGAGGCCTCGTCATGAACCGGACTGCTGGGTCGCACTGTGGCAGACAAACAACACGGTAAACATTCACATGTGTTTTATAGATATATATATTTGTATTTGTGTGTGTGTTTGTGTATGAATAAGTGTGACTTGACTGGCCTGTGCTTGTGCTCATGCTGGAGACGTTTTTCTGAACACCATAAACTGTGAAGAGACAAAACAGATCGCACAAAACATCACTTGACACGCAATTTGTTTTAAAATTCACCAGACATTTTATGGTGTAACACTGACACTTAAAGCTTATTTATGCATGATAAATATCAAACATTTTCCATGTTGAACGGACACACGGTCAAGAGAAAAAAAACTCCCTAAAAAGCTGTGAAACTCTGGAAGCAACGGTGCCAGAAAAATAAGAAAATATCCTATAATGTTAAACTAGAGAAACTGTGAAAATAGCATCAAATATTTATAAAATGATATATTTTTTAGCAGATTTAAGTAAATTTTCTAGCAACACAGTGTGAAAAAAAACTAATTACAGTTTATAAAGATTTGTACCGTTGATTTTTATTCAGTTAACATTTAAATTAAAATGTTTTCTGTGATTTTATTACATGTTATCAGGATAATTTTTTTTAAAGGAAAAGAAATAATGTAAAATGTAAAATATCATATTAATAATGTAAAATAATGACATTCTAGCAGATGTAAATACAGTAAAACAGTCATTTTAAAGCAGCATATTTTTCAAAAACAAACTACAATTTGTTTTTTTAATCGTTAACTTAAATTCATGCTTTTAAATTTTTTAAATTTTAGTCTTATTTGAAAAAAAAAAATGTCAAAAAGAATCATTTCTCCTTTTTTTTATCCTCCCATATGCCACATTTTTTAAAAACCACATAAAAATAGAATTGATTGAAGGTCAAACATTGTCAAAGAATGAATAACCACATGTACAAATAGAGATTCTGCCATTTTTTTGTGTTTATTTTCTACTTTTTTCCTGCGGTGCCACTTTTTATTATCTGTAATCTAACAAAAGAGAGAACATACCGGTATGTTGTTCAAAAAGTTAGAGTTAAAAACATGTTTTTTTTACAGCGTAGGACAGTCAAGAGAGTTAATGTTTCTCTGCTGTGAGTTATTATTTAAATCAGTGTTTTACCAATAGGTGTGTTGGTTCCAGTGGGAGAGAGGACGGTCGGACTGCTGCTGACCAGGTTGTTCTGAAGCCCGTAAACTGGAACTGAGACAAAAAGAAAAAAACTCCATCAGAGGCAGAACGAAGCTGAACGTCTGAAGTCTGGAGACACGATGGACTCACCACAGCTGCTGACAGGAAGTCCACCATTCATGGAGGGAGAGCTGAGCGTCAGGTTGTTCTGGACTCCTGCACAAGATCACATTTATTCACCCGTCACTTAAAAAAAAACCCCAGCTCTGTTCTGCTAAAATCACACCAGAGGTAACAAACCATGACTCAGCACATTTGCAGACAAGTGTGATGTGAGAATATTGAGATGTGGACGGCAATGAAATGTGATCTGTCCTCTGTGTTTGCATCATCTACGCATGCCTAAATACTTTCCTGTGTCCCTAAAATAATGTAGAGCAGAAACATATACAGTCTGTGGCTGTTGTTTGGTGGTGGAGACGACCGACCTGGCTGGTAGAGGCCCGAGCTGGTCGACAGGTTGTTGGTGTTGTAGCTGTAGCTGCTGCTGACGGCTCCGGACCAAACGCTGCCGTACTGGTCTGAAGGGAAACACAAACAGCTTTATTATAGTCCAGTGGCTTCACAAACAGCCCTCGATGGGCTGACAAGTTCTCTCACAGCAGCTCGTGGAACGTTGTTTAGACCAACGGTTCTCAAATGTTTAGAGCCACGACCCCCCAAGATAACATAAATTTGTGTTTGTGAGCCCCTAGGTTGAATTTTTAATATATCATGACTTAACTTTATTGTTGATGCATTAATGCGTTAAAAATGAATGTGTTAAATCCACAGATTAATCTCTTTACATTAATATTTTCTTTTGAATGAATGAATGAATTAAATTTTAAAATACAAAATCAAAAGAAAATAATTTAAAAAGAGCAAAATAATAATAATAATAATATCACATAATCAAATCATGATATTAACAAGTTTGAAAAAGGAGTGGAAAGAAGTATACACTTTTCATTTTGACAGCCTTAATACACATTTATTTGATAAATGTAGGCTTCATTTCTGTATTTTTTGTATGATCTGTTGACCCCCTGAAATTATCTTGGGACCCCCATGGGGGTCCCGACCCCCAGTTTGAGAACCACTGGTTTAGACTATAATAACTTATACCAACTTTACAAACAGTTTAGTTTTAAAAATTGCATTAAATAATTTTTCCTTGGTGTCTAAAATATACTTAATAAACTATAATTTGTCGTGCGTGGCTGCCTTTGAGTAAATATCCTGAACATAATAATAAGAAAATGTTTTCAAATATTAAAATTAATCATTAATATTACAGACAGGTATATGACTGCAATTCACTATGTTATTCATTTTAAAACAACAACAACAAAAAGTAAATTACAAATATAACACTTATCTCTTGTAAATACAGCGTATCATTGGAAAATGTAGTTAAAGTAATAAACAGTGGACCTCATGTTTTATTATCATCAGTTCTACAGTGATTAGAAGCTTTATTCTCATTATGATACAAGGCAGCATTAAAACTGAATTTTGAAGGCGTTCCTGAGAAAATGTGTGCAAAACAAAAAGTCTTTGCAAAAAAAATTTAAAGAACACTTGGACGTTTCAAGCTTGATAACTAATAAATGGAGCAAACAGGTCACAGTGTCGCATCCAGTGAAACAGCTGCAGCTTTACAGGACTGTTTGTCTGAATTTGACTCCAGAAGCTGAGAACCTGTGCTGCAGCTCTCCGTCGGGCTCCTGGCCTCCACGCTGGCCTTCCTGGGGATCGGCAGCGTGTTGTTGGGCGACTGAGTCGGGCTGATGCTGGTGGACCGGTTCCCTCTCAGCAGACGCTTCACGTCGTCCAGCTCCGTCCCTGAACAGAGGAAACAGCGGGTATGAGCCAGAAGACGGAGGACGGTGCAGCATTTTATCTACACAACGAGTCAAACTGTTGAGGTTCATTCAGACGTGTGGATAGTTATGATCTGTACTCACAGCTGGCTGGAGGAGAAGCGCTCTGCAGCCTCGTCCTGATCTCACTCTCTAAAAAAAAAGCAATCAAAGTCAATGCACATAGTTAAAGATCTATAAAATGTGGAACCTGCCATTTTTTCCAAATCTGCTAAAATCTGTGGACACTTGTAAAAACATTGTGTGTGTTTATGGCATTACAGATGAGCTCTCTCTCTTTTTCTGGCCACTCTGGTGCTGTTTCCAGGATTTTATATTGCAGTTAAAAAAATAAAATAAAAAAAGACTGTACAGTGAAAATATAGAATATAGTTAAACTACACCAAAAAGGAAAAACAAATCTGACAGCTCATTGTTTTCTGATTTTAAAGTGTCAGCGTACCTCTGCTCTGACTTCTCCCTCTAGTGGCCAATGTCGGTGTTGCACTCGAGCTGCCTGCAAAACAAAAGCATTCCAGTTCGTGTCGCTTTGGGTTTGAACGCAGCGTTCCAGAGTTTAACCTGCAGCTCGAGTCAAACTCACCGTAGTCCTTCCTCTTGTACTCTGGAGAGGAGTTGGGACTTGAGCTTTCTGCAAAACAAAGATCTCGTCACAACGGGGACACTTTTTAAAACCGCAAAACAAAGTGAGCCTCGACTCATCGCTGACCGTCGAACACCTCCGACAGAGACATGGTGGTCACGTTCTTCCTCTCCTTTGGAGCAGGTGAATAAGTGACAGCAGAGGATGATGATGATGATCCCCTCTTCGCCTCCCCGCCTCCTCCTGAACTGTAGCTGGACTTGGTCACCGTGGAAACCGTCACGGCACCGAGGCCTCCTTCCCGTCTCCCCTGACTGCTGCCACCGCTGGCAAAGCTATAGGAGCCTCCTCCAGCAGAAGTGAAGCTCTCCGCTGTCTTGGAGGCCCCCGATGCCCCCGATGCCCCTCCAGCTGCAGCAGACGAGGCCCCTACGGTGGTGATGCTGAGGCCTCCGGTGCTCCTGCTGGATCCAGCGGTGCCGTTGGAGCTGCTGGATGTGAGCAGGACTGAGCTGCTGGAGCCTCCTGCAGCAGCTCTGCCACCCGACCCACCGGCGCTCACAGAGAAATCACCTGGAGGACAAGAAAAATGCACACTTTCTTGAACTCTGTTATTAATTTTTGTCCTTTTCATGTCATCATCTCTAGAAGACAGATGATAATTTATCAAAAACCTTCAGACCGGATCGCCTGGATCCACTTTCAACTGCAAGACACAACTAGAACTGTTCATATTTGACCCATCACACGTCACTTCACTTCACTTTTTGTTATCAAATAACATTCCTGAGTAATTCTCTGCCTCCCTGCTGCTGTGTCTCAACCTGCCTTTTGTTCTATACTGTTAAAGCCTCCACTCCTGCACATGAGATGGATTTACGACCTGCACACTGAACATATAGATCTGTAATTGCTGCTGCAGGCGCCGCCCTCGGGGAAGATCTTCTGTGTCTAATAAAAACGATAAGCTGTCAGCAGGATGGTACTAATATCTATGACCTTATTGCCCTAGTTCTCTGTCTCGGTGCAGGTTTCCTCTGAGCTCTGGGGGCAAATTTTGAGAAAATCTGACACTTCATTTCCTGCATCCGTCAATTTCTAAGCACCAATTTGAGCTTTTTCTGCACGAGAAACGTCTTTATTTATGTAAAGGAGACTCAAAAACATCATGGTTATTAGTGCAGAAAGCATGCAGGTACTTTCTCTCCTGTAGATCAACTTTATGCAGTTAAACTTGTTGTTGCATCGATGTGCACTTTTATAACTTTATTTTTTTATTATTGCAGGAGACGGATGCTAAATGTTCCAGATGAAAATCGAGACCTCTGCATCCTGAAATCTACAGTTTTCTGTCTGTCTCTACCTTTGAAGCTGCATTATGTCACAGAGGCAACCAACTAAATGTGTAAGTAAAGATAATTATCATCTGACCCGACAGTTTGAACTCACAGACAAAAACTGTGCCTTAATGGTTCAGCCCCACTGCTCTCAGTCACATAACAAAAAGCTCCACTGTACGCTATCCAACCAGCTCGATACGCAACAAAAGCACATAGACATTGATTAGCAACGAATACAGCAGAGAATCTAGCTTTTAGGTCACCAGAAGCACAACTAAAAAAAGAAAGCTAATGATGCTACATAGCAGCTGTATGTGTAAAAACAACAACTTTATATGAAGAAAAATAAAAATAATATGTTAGTGCCTGATTCCACTTGTTCCAAGTGGCTAAAAAATCAATAAAATAATAAACAAAGTGGAACATTTTGCCTGTAAGTAACCAAAAATGCCGCTCATAATGAATGCTAACAATGCTACGTAGCTTTGGATGTTTAAAACCAACACAGACAACCACAAAAAAATGACAATGTTGTGTTTATAACTTGCACAAAATAAACAAACATTAGCTTGTCAACAAATTGGCTTTTAGGTCACCAGAAAAACAACTCAAAATCGATGCTAACGATGCAAAGCAGCCACTGGATATGGAAAAGCAACAACTTTTTAAGGAGAAAAAATGTCTCAGTTCAGTTGTAAACGTATGCAGTGTTTAGCGTTTAATCATTTAATCGGAGAACATAGAGAAGAACTTTGATGCAAAAAGAATGCTAACGTTGCTACATAGCTGCTGGATGTGTAGCGACACTAAATACGACACTAAATTACTAATTATTTCTGCTTTTCCAGTTCAAACAATCATTAGCATTTATTATAAGCCAACCAAACGAGAGCTAAAAGAATCAATCAAACTGCTGATGATGCTGCATTATGAGAGCTACTTTAACAGCTTCTTTTGCCTCCAAATGACCAAAAATTGGAAATAATCCAATTTGTGTGCAAACCTACAAACATATACAACCAGAAAAACGTACTTTGTGATGTCAGTCGAGTCGACGTCACTGATTTTGTGACCACTGCGAAGAAAAAGTCAGACATTAAATACAAAACACATCATCCCCTTTATAGTGACATTCTGTTTTCTACCAGCTTTTATAAAATGTGTTATTAGTATTTACGCTTTATAGATCTGATGCTTATTTGTGTTTTTTTGGGATGAGCTGACTCACCTCTGCTGCTTCCTCCGCCTCCTCCATCAGAACTGACCGTCTTGACTGTAGTTAGATTGTCCATCCAACGCTAGCTGCAAAAACAGGATCGCAGTTTTATTTGAACCTTTCTAGTCTTTTTCAATTGACTGTATAACAAAAAAAAACAACCACGAACATAAAAGAACAAAAACAATCAGATACGACCACACAATAAGATCTAAACATGGGATGAGTTGTCAGGTGAGGAGGTAAGTGTATAAAAATGTGCTTTAAGATTTGGGTTTAACAAATATTCGATCACCTTTTTGACCTGAACCTGGACTCTGGAGCTGCTCGCAGGTTGAATCCTGCAGGTGTTTTTGGACATTAAGCAGCTAAAATGTTCACTTTTCTAGTTCAAAGTTCCTGTTACGCACGCGATGCTTTATTCTACTGTATGAAAGGCCGACGCTGAAGCAAAAAGCAGATTTTCGTGACGCTGAGCTGGAACATTATTGCACCCCGAGGCGGTTTTTGCGCACATTTTTCTGTGGTCATATTTCTCTCCTTTGTTGCCACGTCTCTGGTTTGAAAAGGCCCTTTAGAATCGGACATGCCATCGATTCAAAGTGCTCACCTGAAGCTTTTCACAGAAAGGGGCGTGGCTCTTTGTGCACCTGATGAATGTGGCTTTACCTTTTAAAGAAGAAAGCATAAAAGCAAAACTGCACGGCTGAAGCGGGTCTGAGGTTTCGCTCATGTCCAGAGGAAACGGGGTTAAATATCTTCCCGGCACATGGACTGAAAACACCGTGTTCCTGAAGGCATCGTTGGGTTTTATTTGTGATAATTAAATCTTTAAAAAACTGCCCAACGCTGCACTATAAAACACTGCAATCAGCAATATCAGCTTTTTAAAGCCACTGTGAATAACATGCATGTAAGCACGACTCAAAGTGTAGAATCATGAGTTACTCCTGCTGTGGGGTTTAATCTTTAATTACGTCTGCAGCGTTGTTACTAATTGCACCGCCACTAGAGGGCATCACAGTCCACCTGACACATCCGAAGCTGTTTTTTTCTGCTGACACAGAAACACTGAAGGTTAAAAAAGAGGAAACAGCTGAGAGGATTCATCCTGCAGGCACAGATCGTCCATTTATATTCATTAAACGTGCAGAATGAATTAAAATACACGAGCCTCAGACAACATTAACAACAAGGATGTAGAATCTACATGAACATCCCGATTAGTCACACAGTGATGCAAGATTATGGGGTTTTTAAAAGAAAAACTTTGACTTGTTTGGTTCTTTTATGAATTTAAAGGTAAATCCAGCAGTGATAAAAGTCAAGTTCACATTGAATCATAAAACAACAACAGACAAATACAGTCGTGACTCGATAATCGACCCTTAACAATCCTAAACCTGCTATCTGACAGGTTTTTAGGAAAAACCAACAGAACCCATAAAAACAGCCTTAACATAGCGACAGCCTTGGATTCTGACTCCACTTATGTCACAAATCAGGATGACGGCGTATTATCTGACTGAACAATCCCACAGATTGGCTACGTTCACACTGCAGGACTTGATGCTCAATGAGGATTTTTTTTTGTGAAATCCGATTTGTTTGCGAGTTCGTTCACGTTTCAATTAAATGCAACTTGTATGTGCATGCGCAGAAGTGGACACGAGGATGTCACATGCAGCGAGCGTGCTCAGTGTTTATGGAAGTAAACATGGATGATAATGGTGACGCTGGTGGTGGAAACAGAACTGTGACCGTTGTCCTAAACTAGCATCAGCAGCCAAGTACTGCCTGTGCGTTCTGGCCACTTCCACCCCGTTGTAGCGTTCCCTCGGGGTGGAAGTGCACCAAATGTTTGGGTATTTATCATTAACTGGGCCTGAATATCCAGAGACCAGAAAGTTCTATTGGGAACAGCCCTACTAGTTATTATAACAACTATGAACAATAAATATTAACAACTAATGATCCTTCCAGCATCAAGCCCTCCTTGTATCTGGACCTCCGTCTTGACAATCCGACAGCCTTGCTATCCGACATTAAAGAAGGTTTTACGTTTAGTGTCGGATTATCGAGTCACAACTGTAAACCCAAATTAAATAAGTTAAAACAATTACAACCTCAAAAACAAAGTTTGGGCTCAACAGCAAGTTTCTTTTCAAACAACAAAAACTTTTAATGAAATTACATTCAACCAACAAACTGCGCTGAGTCAGTGGAATCAGCTTTTCCTCTACAATCAAAAGTATTTTTAATTAGCAGTCTTAATCACGTGAAATCGTCCGGTTCGTTAAAACAGAGGAAGACCTGAAAATCTGAAGTCAGGGTGAAGAAAAAAGAAGCTTTGAAGCCAGTTTCATTAATTTAATTAGTTTTTATTAGTTTTAATTAATTTAGTTTTAAATCAGCTAAACACAGAAATTTGAGGTTAAAGTTGATGCCTTATTGTGACGTTTGCAACCTGAAATGTTTATTTGAACCAGTAAATTTGACATTTTATCCTTTAACCGTGTATTTTTGTTGTGGTAGGAACAAGTCACTTTAATAACTGTTTGTTTGTTTGTTTGTTTACATTTATTTTCTATTTAAAATATGATAAAACACAGGAGTCAGCAGTGTTTCTTCATGTNTGCCACCACCGTGCTTCACGTCATGATGCTGCCACCACCGTGCTTCATCATGATGCTGCCACCACCGTGCTTCACATCATGATGCCACCTCCATAATTCATACCATGTAGCTGCCTCAGGCTATTTTGGCCTAAGTGTTTTTGATGAGCAGTTTTTGGTGTCCACTAAACACAAAATCTAGTTTGATGGACAAAAAGCTCCATTTTGGTCTCATCAGACCAAAGAACCTGCTTTCAGGTAACACCTGTGGGCACTTGGAAAAATGTTTTATGTGTTGGTTTCAGGTTTCTTCAGTTTCTGTACCATGAAAAATCTGAGAAATTCCACTTTTGTCTTTGTCTTTTTTATGATTAACGGCATTATATGTATATTTTTGTATTGCATATGTATTGCAAATGAGCCCACAGTGAGTAAAAAGCAGAGGGTTTTTGGTGTGGTCAGGCTGAACTAGTGCAATAAATTAACCTAATAAAGAAATAGTCAAGCAAAGCACAAGTGTCTCAAAACTGTACCTAAACACAGTTAGTGTTGTTGTCGCCCTGAAATACCTGTTCCACACTTGATTAATATATTTATACAAGGTGTGATCAAGTGATAAATAGAGCAAATAAAGCTCATTGACTAAAATCTATAACTTATGACCGATTTTCCTACTTCGGTTCTATTATTTGCTCCAACATGTCTGAGGCCATTTTGACTGAANGTCACTTTAATAACTGTTTGTTTGTTTGTTTGTTTACATTTATTTTCTATTTAAAATATGATAAAACACAGGAGTCAGCAGTGTTTCTTCATGTCGTGTACACAACAGTTGTGGTGCTCGCCTTATTAAAGTTCTGTATTTACTCCATTGTGCGGCTGTTTCTCTACATTTTAGCATCATCACATGATTCTACTGTAACGCTCTAAAAACACCAAGTGGAAGGTTTTTAAGGGGATGTTGTCGTATTTTTCTTTTGCATGTATTTGTATGAACAATTAAAACACACAACAGTTAGAGTGCAGAAGATGAATGAAGCCTGAACTAAGAAACGGCAATAAAGGATTTAGGATCAATATCAGATCAATTGTGTTCCTGTCACTTATTAGCATAACAGACAAATAACGTCTTTACTGCAGAAACACTGTTTAACTAAACCAACCAGACAGACAATAAACTGCTGCTGAAATGTCATCTAATTACCTACATGATGTGGGTTTAATCATGTTTTTATTTTTTTGAGGGTAAAATCACTTTATTTAACTAAAATCTCTGCATTTTCCTGTTTTTTTATTTCTGACCATTTCATGCACAAAAACGACTGTTCTGCTCGGCTAAACGAAACTCCTCTTAAACAATGCGTTGCCATTGCTATTCTCAATTTGCAGCATTCTGTGATTTTCCTTTTGCCTAAAACCGACCTGGGGAAGCACAAAAAGTTCCTTTCTGCAGGAAAAACTCTGCATTTTCTGACCCTGGGGTGAAAGCAGCCTTCTGCAAACCCAGAAGCTGTTTTTGCATGAAGTTTTGACTTTGTTTTTTGGAATATTAGCTCAATTTTTCAGGAGAATTTGGGTGTTTGGTGGAGCAGAATGTAGCAGTTTAACCCATTTCTACCCACAAACCTCCCACACAGCCTGCACACCATGTCTGACATTCAAACACAATAACCCACATTCTCCTGCCACTCTTACATGCACAGTTTACATGTGTTACTACATGTTGGAGGAAGTATTTGTGCAAACATGTAAACTACATCGCACGGGTTTGATTTTTTTCTGCTCAGCTCAATTGCTCTGCTGCAGGCGCTTTAGCAAAACCCCCCAATTCTGTCTATCAGTTATTACAACCTCCCGTTCACACTGTGAAGGATCACTGAACATTTTTTTAAAGCAATTTTCAGACAAGCATTTTGCTCACACCTCCATTTCCATTTCAACCACAGGCTGCTGCTGTTGTTACTCTAATTTGCAGCTTTTAAGTTGCAGCGACTGAAAATCAGAACATGCACAGCAGCAGCTATAAATCACACAAACATGCAACCACAGGTGCTTTTCTACTTTTCTTTTCTTTTCTTTTTAGCAGTTAGTCCTGATAAACTCAATTCTACTTCACCTTTTTAGATCATTTGTGCAAAAATAATCCCTCCTGCTCTCATCTCCCCCCGGCCGAGAGACAGAAATGAAGAAAACGAGGAGCTCCAGGTGCTGGAGGACCACGATGTGCAGCCGCCTGATGCTCGCGTGCACCCGGAGAGTTTATGAATTAGCTTTGTGTGACTCACAGCTTCAGTCGACAAGTTCCAACAGAGAGCGAGAGGGGCAGTTACTTCAGCCTGCGACGGGCTCGCTGTTCAGACATACAGGAAAAATAGCCCCGGGCCCAGAGCACGAAGGGGCAGAACACAGTTATAAAGGCAGTAAAAGTGTTTGAGAGATGTCTTTCACCACTGTAATACTAATTAGTTTAGTTTTTGCGGTCATTAAAAGTCTGGAGACTGAAATAGATCAGCTCTGTGGGTCATGTTTGTTAAAATAATCTGATGAGAAATGCTGAAATCAGGGTTTTTTTTAAGTGTATATTCTTGTAAAAATCAACAGACATGAGCAGAATGTTGGGAGTAAGAAGATTGTGTGTTTTTTTTTCTAAACTATAAAAGCAGCGCTTCAGTGTGTAAGTCAGTGAGCTGTTTGCATGCTTTGGGTCTTACAGTTGCAGTGAAGCCTGACTTTCACATCGAGCTTGACGCCACGTTCCCACAACACTTTGTATTCATGCTCAGTGCAGCAGAAACACGGATCATGTGCAGCGTGTGGAGATTCCCACTGGCTCAGGTGAATGTGGTTTCTTATTCTGTAGGTTTCTCAACACAACGCTTCACAGCTTCCGCCCACTGTGCAAAAATTAGGCCAAAAGAGTGCAAAGATGGACGCCGCTATCTGGCGCTGTTGATTTGAAACCACAGTCTGCAGCACAATAAGGCCCCAAAACATATCATCATCACATCATGATGCTGCCACCACCGTGCTTCATCATGATGCTGCCACCACCGTGCTTCATCATGATGCCACCACCGTGCTTCACCTCATGATGCTGCCACCACCGTGCTTCATCATGATGCCACCACCGTGCTTCACGTCATGATGCTGCCACCACCGTGCTTCATCATGATGCCACCAC